>NW_026782782.1:0-223663 GCF_031769215.1 Ylistrum balloti | reverse complement strand
AGTAATGTTGATGGTATAAAGGAAGAAATTACACTGGAGAGCCTACATAATTCGTATCGGTAAAATCTTTCCTGTCTCCAAGCAGGTAAAACTGATTATAAACATGATTGGTGGTAACGGCTGGTCTTTCTACCTCGGTATCGTTGTAACAATCAGTACGTAAACCCTCGCCATCTTAGTGCCGTTAGAACCCATAATACGCAAGAATATCAAAAACGGTAAAATAAGAGGTATAATTTCCCTATGTTTCTCAATTTATTTATTTCAATTGGTTTTCTCTTTACAGAATCACAGACTTGCACAAAAAAACCATTTCCATCGATCTGTTTATTTTGTGTCTGCACTTTTAATGATATTAACATCACCGAAAGAAAAAAACCCATTAATATTGTAATTAGTGTAGGCGTTCCTCAGGCCTGAAAAAGCTAAATAACAGTCTTAAGATACCATTAGATGTATATGGTCCTATAAATATAAATGTAAAACACTACAAAACTACTTTTGCATATACATATATATGTTTAAAAAGTGCACAAACGACGAAGTCATAGATTTGGTGACGTCACAGGATTTGAACCGTATACAAGATTATATAGCTTAGGTAGCAGGAAACGGTTAATTTGCAAATTTCCTGTAATTATTGGTCATGTTTGAGATATACATGTGTAGCAAATTGGTTATGAAAAGTACACTCTAACATGTATATCTATAAACTACATAACAATTACATCAATTGAAATAAGAAAAAGTTTCCCTGATTTCTGACGTGTGGTTGCCATGGTTACAAGATTTGAAATGTTTTAAACCGGACACTGAAAATTAATTTATATATGTATGTGGTTATTTATCGGAAATCCCATCAAGAATGAGTTAAGAACACGTCTTAACATCTATACTTCGTTACATCCTATCCATTTATATTTACTTGCATCGTCGACAGCTTCAAAAACAAGATACAAGTAAATAGATATACATGCACATCTGTGTATATTCCATAAATAATGTTATCACAGTTCGTTGCTCATTTAGTCAATGAATTGAAATATGTATACGGTATTACTTTGTTTCAAAAATGACATTCTATCAAATGACAGAAATCTAACTATTAAATAAAAGTGTAACTAGTTGTAATGCATCTCCCATTATGTGTCGCTGCCTAGCTAAACGTTTTTAAACAGATGTTTAAATATGAAGTTCTAACTAAGTTATGCAAGAATCAATTCATTGAATGAAATATCGACATGGCAAAACGAGCATTAGATTGTTATGACCAAAACTAGGGTCATAAAATAGTATCTCCAACTACAGGAGGCTCATTTATTTGCACGTGCGCGGTAATAAAGTTCGGATGACTGTCCGGTTTCGACAGGACTTCGTAATATCCTTGTAGAATAACTGCAGACATATACACAATAGGTGAAGTAAAATGTGCAGGTAAGTTTAGACAAAATATTATGGAATAATCAGTGGTTTTTTTCGCTAGGTCTACGTATTCCGCGTTAGAAATTCGGTACACCGTTTTTGCTTTGGACATTAGTCATTACCCTAATATTACGATGTAGAATGTCGGGAGAAATGCGTGCGCTTACAAGTCCGGGATTTCTTACATCTGATTGTAAGTGAAATCTTTGCATTACATTGTAGAAGCGAGTCTCACAACTTACATAGGCATAGTGGTAACATGGTGTTTGCACGTGTAACTTTAGTGCTTGTATCCGCTTGGTTTATTCCGTGCTTGTGCGAGGCAGAGTAGTGGGAATTATTCTGACCATATATCGGTATAACAGGTCTCAGTTACATTGTAATGAAGTATTGCTCTCTAGCTATCAGTATAGTCTGCAGACCTATGTATTACCATAGCAGCGACATCGTAAGAAAAGAACCATCTACAATCTGTAAGAAATCCATGAATAACCTCAGAATAGTATTTTAACTAATGTACTCAGGCCTATAAGTGAAACTGCTGCCCACCCACTGTACACTACACGCTTAATAATACGTCTATGAGGGGAGATCAGTCGCTACAATGCATGAAGTTTTTGTAAAGAGTTAAAATTCAGTTGTGTTTTCAGCATATAGATGATCTCCATAAGCACTTAGTTTGAAACCTGTAATATTTTTCATTGAACTTGGTAATGGGTTTTAAAGCAATTACAAGAATTCATTTGTGCGTTCCAGAACAGCTTGTTTTTTATTTGACATGTTTGGAAGAATTATTGCCCTTTACTTTGTTTTTCAACTGTACTCATCCTTTTCTTAGGGGATTCGTGATCACTATATCTCTTAGAATGGGGACTCATCAAAATTTTTAAATGATTGTTCTGGAGTAGCCTTATGAAATTAATATTCTTCAAACAGGGCTGGTTTTTGGCTTTGGATCAGGACAGAGATTTTTTTTCTTTTTTTAAAACTGATTTGTTTTCAATTCTTCTCTGTCTTTTTTCTCAATCTTTACAGCAAACTGATTGAGTAATCATTGATACACATTGTGTACAAGTTATGATATGATATACTAAACTATACTTTAATAAGATGTATCTAACTTGTATTGATTCATATTTTTACAGGAATCTAGACATTCTGTTTAATAAAGGATGAAAAATGGCTTCTCGAATGAAAAAGAATGTTGAAATTTGGAAACAGCGGGAAGAGGACCATAAACAAAAGCAATTGATCAACCCATTCTCAGACTGGGAGGGTGCTTCTCACAGACAGGCATTGAGTAAGGATGATCCCCGTTATGGCCGACCAGTGGAGGGGTCGAAAACAGAGTACCGTGGAAAAATGGCCGGAGAGCTGATTAGCAGTGAAATAATCGAACTTTGTGGTGTTATCGCAAATATTGGACAGAAACATTCTAATGGTGTGTACACAGTTCCCTTCGGCGAGTTATTTGAAGCTTATACATTAATCTCCAATAAACTTGTGGGCATGCTGATGAGAGCGAGGAAACAGAAATTGCTGGACTTTGAGGGGGAAATGTTGTATCAGAGGAGAGACGATGATGTGATCATCACATTGTATGTTTTACCCCCAAAAAACACTTAAACAGAAACGTGTCAAAACCACTGAAAGCCAAATGTGATAAAGCTGTTAAGAAATTATACCTGTATGCTATTTCTATGTTTTGATATAATTAGCAAAGTGTGATACAATTATGCAAGTATTGGCCTGTTTTGTCCCATAAACAAAATATCTTTGGACTGCAAATGTTCAACCAGTGAAGTGCGATGTATATTTGATATACCAATTACCAACTTCTTGTGATTTCAGGTCTCACATGAAGATGTCTAACTCCCGAAAAATAAAGATGCATGATAATTTCATGTTCTTAACATCAATATGATGTGCTCATATCTAATTTTGACAGTAAATGAGGATAAATCCAGATATATATTTATTTATATAAGGCAGGGGGTTACACATGTATCAGGGTCCGTCTTAAAAACACCTAATAAAGAATGCATATTTGAGAGGTACATTTTACTGTCTACTTCAATACTGAAAACATGTACATTAAATTGTATATCATTTAATCAACCAGGAAATGGGTTCTGAAATATTCTGATATTTATTTACATTTTGTAAGTATAAGTAACAGCACGGCCAAAGGATTAATGTAAGCTTATATGATTATTTTTTTTAATTGTCCTCAAATTACTCCTCAATACACATGTCTATTGCTTTAAGTATCCTGTTGCTGAAATCATGAATTTTAAAAATCCTGTCAAAGGAATGTTAAATTGCAATTTTAATACAAAGTTTTATGTACATTAAGTAAATACTTAAGTATATAGTCATATATTAGGGTTAAGATGAAGCTTGTTTAAGATTTTTGTCAAATATCGATTTAAAGACTTCAATTTCTACATTTTTAACTCATTATACCCTGTAGGTTAGAAATGAACTGTTTCACATCTGATCTTGTAACCTGGGTAGATGATGTATACTATGGATGTACTGGGTCAAGGCACCTTAATCAATCCATTGATCTTTCATATGGTGTGAAGTGAATAACAAATACATGCTGAATGCAAGTGCATGATCACACACAAAGTTTTACTATAGTAGCATTTTGATTGTAAACACTGGTACCAGCATGTCTATATTTAACTGTTTACTGTGAATTTTTTCCGTCCAATGACTATTTTGTCTCAAAACTAATGACTGATATATACAGATAGCATTACTTGTTACTTAAGTAATTGGGTAAATGTAAAGTACATTTGTATATCTGTGATACCATTCTTGTTAATATCTGACTAGAATCCTAGTCTCTATACTTTAGTCATTTGTTTGTCACAGAAATTAAAAAAATTTAATATGTTACAATCATTTAGAAGTTTTAAATATGTTACAATCATTAAAATATTAGATATCTTTATTATTTTTGGTATTTTACTCCACCTTTCTCTGTTTTATTCATGAAAAGATGGTAATATGATGAATAAAAAGATTGTAATATGGAAAAGGACACAAACATCCTCATAGTAGATAGGAGTTAGCATGTAGATGTCTGCAAATTTAAAGAAATAAATTGGAGTTTGAACAAAGTGGGAAAATTGACGCAAGGTATAAATAACCTGATTTATGGTGTAAACCCAAAACCTGATGATTGCAATGTGCAGGCAAATGAAAGTTATACCTTGGTACTGAGCTGATCTATAATAAGTCCATTGGCATTCATTTTAACCTCATGAGCTAGCAAAGGTACTGTACCTTGCTACCAGGTTGATACTACAGTAATTTCAGAATTTTACCCTGTGTATAAAGAACTTCTTAAAATTAAAAAAGGAGTTGGTTGGGTTGTTGATTACAAGTTATCTGTGACAAAAATTAGATATATAATTTCTTACATTTTCTAGACTGTGATCCATTAAGCTTCTATGCAATATGTACTTATATGTTGGAGTGATATGGTGCTATGGACCCTAGTGTTTTTATTTATTTGAAAATTTGTGCAATAAATATTGTTTGCCCCAAAAACACTGTTTTTTTTCTTTCTATTTTTGCTTTGCTCATTAGACAACAAAATTACATGCATCCTTGTCTTGCACTTTCAAATTTCCATCATCAATAATACTTGTATCTTTTTCAATCTGGAATAATTAAAACAACACAAAGGAAGCACAACACAGAGGGGAATATGACAACACAAAGCAAGCACCACAACACAGAGGGGAGTATGACAACACAAAGGCACCACAACACAGAGGGGAGTATGACAACACAAAGGAAGCACCACAACACAGAGGGGAGTATGACAACACAAAGGAAACACAACACAGAGGGGAGTGTGACAACACAAAGGAAGCACCACAACACAGAGGGGAGTATGACAACACAAAGGAAGTACCACAACACAGAGGGGAGTATGACAACACAAAGGCACCACAACACAGAGGGGAGTATGACAACACAAAGGAAGCACAACACAGAGGGGAGTATGACAACACAAAGGAAGTACCACAACACAGAGGGGAGTATGACAACACAAAGGCACCACAACACAGAGGGGAGTATGACAACACAAAGGAAGCACCACAACACAGAGGGGAGTATGACAACACAAAGGCACCACAACACAGAGGGGAGTATGACAACACAAAGGAAGCACAACACAGAGGGGAGTATGACAACACAAAGGAAGTACCACAACACAGAGGGGAGTATGACAACACAAAGGCACCACAACACAGAAGGGAGTATGACAACACAAAGGAAGCACCACAACACAGAGGGGAGTATGACAACACAAAGGAAACACAACACAGAGGGGAGTGTGACAACACAAAGGCACCACAACACAGAGGGGAGTATGACAACACAGAGGGGAGTATGACAACACAAAGGCACCACAACACAGAGGGGAGTGTGACAACACAAAGGAAACACCACAACACAGAGGGGAGTATGACAACACAAAGGCACCACAACACAGAGGGGAGTATGACAACACAAAGGCACCACAACACAGAGGGGAGTGTGACAACACAAAGGAAACACAACACAGAGGGGAGTATGACAACACAAAGGAAACACCACAACACAGAGGGGAGTATGACAACACAAAGGAAACACCACAACACAGAGGGGAGTATGACAACACAAAGGAAACACCACAACACAGAGGGGAGTATGACAACACAAAGGAAACACCACAACACAGAGGGGAGTATGACAACACAAAGGAAACACCACAACACAGAGGGGAGTATGACAACACAAAGGCACCACAACACAGAGGGGAGTGTGACAACACAAAGGAAACACCACAACACAGAGGGGAGTATGACAACACAAAGGAAACAACACAGAGGGGAGTATGACAACACAAAGGAAACACCACAACACAGAGGGGAGTATGACAACACAAAGGAAACACCACAACACAGAGGGGAGTATGACAACACAAAGGAAACACCACAACACAGAGGGGAGTATGACAACACAAAGGAAACACCACAACACAGAGGGGAGTATGACAACACAAAGGAAACACCACAACACAGAGGGAAGTATGACAACACAAAGGAAACACCACAACACAGAGTGGAGTATGCCAACACAAAGGAAACACCACAACACAGAGGGGAGTATGTCAACACAAAGGAAGTACCACAACACAGAGGGGAGTATGACAACACAAAGGAAACACCACAACACAGAGGGGAGTATGCCAACACAAAGGAAACACAACACAGAGGGGAGTATGACAACACAAAGGAAACACCACAACACAGAGGGGAGTATGTCAACACAAAGGAAACACCACAACACAGAGGGGAGTATGACAACACAAAGGAAACACCACAACACAGAGGGGAGTATGTCAACACAAAGGAAACACCACAACACAGAGGGAAGTATGACAACACAAAGGAAACACCACAACACAGAGTGGAGTATGACAACACAAAGGAAGCACCACAACACAGAGGGGAGTATGACAACACAAAGGAAACACCACAACACAGAGGGGAGTATGTCAACACAAAGGAAACACCACAACACAGAGGGGAGTATGACAACACAAAGGAAGTACCACAACACAGAGGGGAGTATGTCAACACAAAGGAAACACCACAACACAGAGGGGAGTATGACAACACAAAGGAAACACCACAACACAGAGGGGAGTATGACAACACAAAGGCACCACAACACAGAGGGGAGTGTGACAACACAAAGGAAACACCACAACACAGAGGGGAGTATGACAACACAAAGGCACCACAACACAGAGGGGAGTATGACAACACAAAGGCACCACAACACAGAGGGGAGTGTGACAACACAAAGGAAACACCACAACACAGAGGGGAGTATGCCAACACAAAGGCACCACAACACAGAGGGGAGTATGACAACACAAAGGAAACACCACAACACAGAGGGGAGTATGACAACACAAAGGAAACACCACAACACAGAGGGGAGTATGACAACACAAAGGAAACACCACAACACAGAGGGGAGTATGACAACACAAAGGAAACACCACAACACAGAGGGGAGTATGACAACACAAAGGAAACACCACAACACAGAGGGGAGTATGACAACACAAAGGCACCACAACACAGAGGGGAGTGTGACAACACAAAGGAAACACCACAACACAGAGGGGAGTATGACAACACAAAGGCACCACAACACAGAGGGGAGTATGACAACACAAAGGAAACACCACAACACAGAGGGGAGTATGACAACACAAAGGAAACACCACAACACAGAGGGGAGTATGACAACACAAAGGAAACACCACAACACAGAGGGGAGTATGACAACACAAAGGAAACACCACAACACAGAGGGGAGTATGACAACACAAAGGAAACACCACAACACAGAGGGAAGTATGACAACACAAAGGAAACACCACAACACAGAGTGGAGTATGCCAACACAAAGGAAACACCACAACACAGAGGGGAGTATGTCAACACAAAGGAAGTACCACAACACAGAGGGGAGTATGACAACACAAAGGAAACACCACAACACAGGGGAGTATGCCAACACAAAGGAAACACAACACAGAGGGGAGTATGTCAACACAAAGGAAACACCACAACACAGAGGGGAGTATGACAACACAAAGGAAACACCACAACACAGAGGGGAGTATGACAACACAAAGGAAACACCACAACACAGAGGGGAGTATGTCAACACAAAGGAAACACCACAACACAGAGGGAAGTATGACAACACAAAGGAAACACCACAACACAGAGTGGAGTATGCCAACACAAAGGAAGCACCACAACACAGAGGGGAGTATGACAACACAAAGGAAACACCACAACACAGAGGGGAGTATGTCAACACAAAGGAAACACCACAACACAGAGGGGAGTATGACAACACAAAGGAAGTACCACAACACAGAGGGGAGTATGTCAACACAAAGGAAACACCACAACACAGAGGGGAGTATGACAACACAAAGGAAGTACCACAACACAGAGGGGAGTATGACAACACAAAGGAAACACCACAACACAGAGGGGAGTATGACAACACAAAGGAAGTACCACAACACAGAGGGGAGTATGACAACACAAAGGAAGCACCACAACACAGAGGGGAGTATGCCAACACAAAGGAAGTACCACAACACAGAGGGGAGTATGACAACACAAAGGAAGTACCACAACACAGAGGGGAGTATGACAACACAAAGGCACCACAACACAGAGGGGAGTATGACAACACAAAGGAAGTACCACAACACAGAGGGGAGTATGACAACACAAAGGAAACACCACAACACAGAGGGGAGTATGACAACACAAAGGAAACACCACAACACAGAGGGGAGTATGACAACACAAAGGAAACACCACAACACAGAGGGGAGTATGACAACACAAAGGAAACACCACAACACAGAGGGGAGTATGACAACACATTGGAAACACCACAACACAGAGGGGAGTATGACAACACAAAGGAAACACCACAACACAGAGGGGAGTATGACAACACAAAGGAAACACCACAACACAGAGGGGAGTATGACAACACAAAGGAAACACCACAACACAGAGGGGAGTATGACAACACAAAGGAAACACCACAACACAGAGGGGAGTATGACAACACAAAGGAAACACCACAACACAGAGGGGAGTATGACAACACAAAGGAAACACCACAACACAGAGGGAAGTATGACAACACAAAGGAAACACCACAACACAGAGTGGAGTATGCCAACACAAAGGAAACACCACAACACAGAGGGGAGTATGTCAACACAAAGGAAGTACCACAACACAGAGGGGAGTATGACAACACAAAGGAAACACCACAACACAGGGGAGTATGCCAACACAAAGGAAACACAACACAGAGGGGAGTATGACAACACAAAGGAAACACCACAACACAGAGGGGAGTATGTCAACACAAAGGAAACACCACAACACAGAGGGGAGTATGACAACACAAAGGAAACACCACAACACAGAGGGGAGTATGTCAACACAAAGGAAACACCACAACACAGAGGGAAGTATGACAACACAAAGGAAACACCACAACACAGAGTGGAGTATGCCAACACAAAGGAAGCACCACAACACAGAGGGGAGTATGACAACACAAAGGAAACACCACAACACAGAGGGGAGTATGTCAACACAAAGGAAACACCACAACACAGAGGGGAGTATGACAACACAAAGGAAGTACCACAACACAGAGGGGAGTATGTCAACACAAAGGAAACACCACAACACAGAGGGGAGTATGACAACACAAAGGAAGTACCACAACACAGAGGGGAGTATGTCAACACAAAGGAAACACCACAACACAGAGGGGAGTATGACAACACAAAGGAAGTACCACAACACAGAGGGGAGTATGTCAACACAAAGCAAGCACCACAACACAGAGGGGAGTATGCCAACACAAAGGAAGTACCACAACACAGAGGGGAGTATGACAACACAAAGGAAGTACCACAACACAGAGGGGAGTATGACAACACAAAGGCACCACAACACAGAGGGGAGTATGACAACACAAAGGAAGTACCACAACACAGAGGGGAGTATGACAACACAAAGGAAACACCACAACACAGAGGGGAGTATGACAACACAAAGGAAACACCACAACACAGAGGGGAGTATGTCAACACAAAGGAAACACCACAACACAGAGGGGAGTATGACAACACAAAGGAAACACCACAACACAGAGGGGAGTATGACAACACAAAGGAAACACCACAACACAGAGTGGAGTATGACAACACAAAGGAAACACCACAACACAGAGGGGAGTATGACAACACAAAGGAAACACCACAACACAGAGGGGAGTGTGACAACACAAAGGCACCACAACACAGAGGGGAGTATGTCAACACAAAGGAAACACCACAACACAGAGGGGAGTATGACAACACAAAGGAAACACAACACAGAGGGGAGTATGTCAACACAAAGGAAACACCACAACACAGAGGGGAGTATGTCAACACAAAGGAAACACCACAACACAGAGGGAAGTATGACAACACAAAGGAAACACAACACAGAGGGGAGTATGACAACACAAAGGAAACACCACAACACAGAGGGGAGTATGACAACACAAAGGCACCACAACACAGAGGGGAGTATGACAACACAAAGGCACCACAACACAGAGGGGAGTATGACAACACAAAGGCACCACAACACAGAGGGGAGTATGACAACACAAAGGAAACACCACAACACAGAGGGGAGTATGACAACACAAAGGCACCACAACACAGAGGGGAGTATGACAACACAAAGGAAACACAACACAGAGGGGAGTATGACAACACAGAGGGGAGTATGACAACACAGAGGGGAGTATGACAACACAAAGGAAACACCACAACACAGAGGGGAGTATGACAACACAAAGGAAACACCACAACACAGAGGGGAGTATGACAACACAAAGGAAACACAACACAGAGGGGAGTATGACAACACAAAGGAAACACCACAACACAGAGGGGAGTATGCCAACACAAAGGAAGTACCACAACACAGAGGGGAGTATGCCAACACAAAGGAAGTACCACAACACAGAGGGGAGTATGACAACACAAAGGAAGTACCACAACACAGAGGGGAGTATGACAACACAAAGGCACCACAACACAGAGGGGAGTATGACAACACAAAGGAAGTACCACAACACAGAGGGGAGTATGACAACACAAAGGAAACACCACAACACAGAGGGGAGTATGACAACACAAAGGAAACACCACAACACAGAGGGGAGTATGTCAACACAAAGGAAACACCACAACACAGAGGGGAGTATGACAACACAAAGGAAACACCACAACACAGAGGGGAGTATGACAACACAAAGGAAACACCACAACACAGAGTGGAGTATGACAACACAAAGGAAATGCACAACAGAGAGGTGTGTATGACAACAAAGGAAACAACAGAGGGGAGTATGACAACACAAAGGAAACACCACAACACAGAGGGGAGTATGACAACACAAAGGAACCACAACACAGAGGGGAGTATGTCAACACAAAGGAAACACCACAACACAGAGGGGAGTATGACAACACAAAGGAAACACAACACAGAGGGGAGTATGTCAACACAAAGGAAACACCACAACACAGAGGGGAGTATGTCAACACAAAGGAAACACCACAACACAGAGGGAAGTATGACAACACAAAGGAAACACAACACAGAGGGGAGTATGACAACACAAAGGAAACACCACAACACAGAGGGGAGTATGACAACACAAAGGCACCACAACACAGAGGGGAGTATGACAACACAAAGGCACCACAACACAGAGGGGAGTATGACAACACAAAGGCACCACAACACAGAGGGGAGTATGACAACACAAAGGAAACACCACAACACAGAGGGGAGTATGACAACACAAAGGAACCACAACACAGAGGGGAGTATGACAACACAAAGGAAACACTACAACACAGAGTGGAGTATGACAACACAAAGTAACCACAACACAGAGGGGAGTATGACAACACAAAGGAAACACCACAACACAGAGGGGAGTATGACAACACAAAGGAAACACCACAACACAGAGGGGAGTATGACAACACAAAGGAAACAACACAGAGGGGAGTATGACAACACAAAGGAAACACCACAACACAGAGGGGAGTATGCCAACACAAAGGAAGTACCACAACACAGAGGGGAGTATGCCAACACAAAGGAAGTACCACAACACAGAGGGGAGTATGCCAACACAAAGGAAGTACCACAACACAGAGGGGAGTATGCCAACACAAAGGAAGTACCACAACACAGAGGGGAGTATGCCAACACAAAGGAAGTACCACAACACAGAGGGGAGTATGCCAACACAAAGGAAGTACCACAACACAGAGGGGAGTATGCCAACACAAAGGAAGTACCACAACACAGAGGGGAGTATGTCAACACAAAGGAAGTACCACAACACAGAGGGGAGTATGTCAACACAAAGGAAACACAACACAGAGGGGAGTATGTCAACACAAAGGAAACACAACACAGAGGGGAGTATGTCAACACAAAGGAAACACAACACAGAGGGGAGTATGACGACACAAAGGAAACACAACACAGAGTGGAGTATGACAACACAAAGGAAACACCACAACACAGAGGGGAGTATGCCAACACAAAGGAAACACCACAACACAGAGGGGAGTAGGACAACACAAAGGAAGTACCAAAACACAGAAGGGAGTATGAGAAAAAAGAAGGGAGTATTACAACACAGAAGATGCATAACAGCATCACAGCTTGAGGCACATAAGAAGCACTTTAAATTGATGAAATATTATATGTGAGCTATTTTCCCAAATGGATAAACAGAACAATAATGATACTAGGTGGCCATCTTGGATTTTATGGAAGTTTGTTATCACAATTACGTGGCAGAAATATGCATATCCAAAAGTCTACAGATCAGGATATGAGCTAACAAAAGTTTCTATAGTTAATTTTAAGAGTGTTATTCTCTTAATGGGAACCTCTGTTACTGTGTACATGTACAGTGTGTAAAACAGAAATTTACTACAAAACTTAAATAATGAACAAAGTCAAAAATTGACTTCAACAATTTTTTATTCAAACTTCTAAATCAACTTACAATTTTTTGCCTCAAACATCTTATACACCCATTATTCATAAATCTCTCTTAAACCATTTTCTTATAAATCCATCCATGGAAGGCATGATGAAATGAAAACCTTTAGGTTAGGTTCTTCAAATGTCAAACAAGGTAAGATTCTTAGCCTCAGGGTAGAGATATTCTCATTTCTATTTCATAGGGGTAATGGTGGTCATCTTTAAACCTTGTTCAACATTTAAGCCACGTATGTAGAGCACAACACTGGTTACTATATTTAGGAGTTCTTTTCAGTTATTTCCAAGAATGGAATAAAGCTACATGAAAAAATCAGTACAGAAAATCAGAGCCAAAATTCATGATTTTTTTAGTCAAAAATATCTTGATTTTGTTTCAAAACAAACTGACCAATCTAAAAACTCCTATACAGTATATACCCAGAAAATGACAAATCCAGGTCATAAGATACAGTCCTCTACAGCAGAAACTGCAACAAAATGATCAGATAAATTAATAGATGATTTTCAACATTTTATCTCACACTTCAGTGGAAGTAATTAACTCAGACACCATCTGCTGGGTGAGATATAGGAACTGGTTCCTGTTAGTCCTGACATCATAAACATTGACATTCTGCCTGCAGTATTTAGGTCAGAACCAAGAAATGGCCAAAATTCTATAATCGAGGAAACCCACATCCAATAGTAAAGTGCCACATATCAACTGACATCATTTTCTCACACACCACCAAGATATGTATAAAACGTGACAATAAAAACACACACTGTTCACACACTTGCAAAATTTAAATAAATAATGTAAAATGTTTTTGTAAGTAATTAAACTCTATGAAAATGCAATAATCCCAGCTGTACATCATACGTTGTGTGGTGGTTGTTGATTGTGTTATTATCATATAACCTCATTCACATATAAGCTGTAAAGTTGGTTCACTTTAAAGGTCAAAACTTTCATAATTTCTGTTTAAGGCGAAATAATTAAATTTCAAAGAGTAAAAAATTTGGCTATATTCGATAGTTTCCTGTCAAAGACAAGTGAAAAATATAAACATTCTGCCAAACTCATAAAATATATATAATATTCAACAGAAAACTATGAAATTTCCTTTGTATTCAAGGAAAAAACAAAGGAAGAAGAAAGTTGATCTAAACAATGTCCAGAAGTTATGAAACTATGATCACATTCTTTGACATCAAGACAGTTTGATGTTGGGTTCTTCCATATGTCTAATTCAAATTCATATTTTACTATCAAGTTGATGCCCCTCATGGAAAATAACCAGCTATGTTTAATTCAATGTTTATCAACAGACAGGTGAACAATCACACAATCTATAAAACACATTTTTGAAATACTGACTTCATTATCAATTGGACATTACTTAGCTGACATTATCAAATAAATTGATAGCATTTTAACAAAAGTTACGGAATGAAGTTAGCATCCGTTTCATGGTCACATCATCAATACTGGTAATCCTTTACAGAATTTAGTCCTCATTCGTTCTCAGAAGGATTGTCCTGTCTGAAATGTCATCTGCACCACAGCACGTGTTAGAAGTAGTATGATCAGGTCACTTTTTATTAATAGGCACATTTTTCCAGCTCTCAGTGTCAAGATTTGCTTGTATCCTCTGTAGGAGAGAAGAATGTTACAAAATAATAAATCTATGTATGATATCTGCCTTTTAAAAGCACACGATTAAGTTTTTTATAAGTTTTGTTTGTGCCATGCAATAATGTTACAGTATTTTTAATGGTGACTCTCCACTGACAAATAGTAAACTTCCATATCTTTTCCCTCATTTGTTTAGTGATAGTCCAGTATCAAGCTGTAAACTTCTGTTTAGTTCCCTTACCTTACTGGTGATAGTCCAGTGATAGTCCAGTATCAAGCTGTAAACTTCTGTTTAGTTCCCTTACTTTACTGCTGATAGTCCAGTATCAAGCTGTAAACTTCTGTTTAGTTCCCTTACCTTACTGCTGATAGTCCAGTATCAAGCTGTAAACTTCTGTTTAGTTCCCTTACTTTACTGCTGATAGTCCAGTATCAAGCTGTAAACTTCTGTTTAGTTCCCTTACTTTACTGCTGATAGTCCAGTATCAAGCTGTAAACTTCTGTTTAGTTCCCTTACCTTACTGGTGATAGTCCAGTATCAAGCTGTAAACTTCTGTTTAGTTCCCTTACCTTACTGGTGATAGTCCAGTATCAAGCTGTAAACTTCTGTTTAGTTCCCTTACCTTACTGGTGATAGTCCAGTATCAAGCTGTAAACTTCTGTTTAGTTCCCTTACCTTACTGCTGATAGTCCAGTATCAAGCTGTAAACTTCTGTTTAGTTCCCTTACCTTACTGGTGATAGTCCAGTATCGAGCTGTAAACTTCTGTTTAGTTCCCTTACCTTACTGCTGATAGTCCAGTATCGAGCTGTAAACTTCTGTTTAGTTCCCTTACCTTACTGCTGATAGTCCAGTATCGAGCTGTAAACTTCTGTTTAGTTCCCTTACCTTACTGCTGATAGTCCAGTATCGAGCTGTAAACTTCTGTTTAGTTCCCTTACCTTACTGGTGATATTCCAGTATCAAGCTGTAAACTTCTGTTTAGTTCCCTTACCTTACTGGTGATAGTCCAGTATCGAGCTGTAAACTTCTGTTTAGTTCCCTTACCTTACTGGTGATAGTCCAGTATCGAGCTGTAAACTTCTGTTTAGTTCCCTTACTTTACTGGTGATAGTCCAGTATCAAGCTGTAAACTTCTGTTTAGTTCCCTTACCTTACTGGTGATAGTCCAGTATCAAGCTGTAAACTTCTGTTTAGTTCCCTTACCTTACTGCTGATAGTCCAGTATCAAGCTGTAAACTTCTGTTTAGTTCCCTTACCTTACTGCTGATAGTCCAGTATCAAGCTGTAAACTTCTGTTTAGTTCCCTTACCTTACTGCTGATAGTCCAGTATCAAGCTGTAAACTTCTGTTTAGTTCCCTTACCTTACTGGTGATAGTCCAGTATCAAGCTGTAAACTTCTGTTTAGTTCCCTTACCTTACTGGTGATAGTCCAGTATCAAGCTGTAAACTTCTGTTTAGTTCCCTTACCTTACTGGTGATAGTCCAGTATCAAGCTGTAAACTTCTGTTTAGTTCCCTTACCTTACTACTGATAGTCCAGTATCAAATAGTAAACTTCTGTTTAGTTCCCTTACTTTACTGGTGATAGTCCAGTATCAAGCTGTAAACTTCTGTTTAGTTCCCTTACCTTACTGGTGATAGTCCAGTATCAAGCTGTAAACTTCTGTTTAGTTCCCTTACTTTACTGCTGATAGTCCAGTATCGAGCTGTAAACTTCTGTTTAGTTCCCTTACCTTACTGGTGATAGTCCAGTATCAAGCTGTAAACTTCTGTTTAGTTCCCTTACTTTACTGGTGATAACCCAGTATCAAGCTGTAAACTTCTGTTTAATTCCCTTACTTTACTGCTGTTAGTCCAGTATCAAGGTGTAATTTTCTAAATAGTTTCCCTCAATTTTACTGGTTTAATTTTGGTTGTGAAAGCCCACAATCAAACAGTAAACTTTGTTTTTCTTACTGTTACTAGTGATAGTTCACTATCAAATTCTAAACTTAAGCATCAACCTCGTTACATTTACTGGCAAAAGCCCACTATTAAATACTTAACTTTTGCATGATGTTCTATCTTTACTGGTGATAGTTCACTATCAAATACTTAACTTTTGTGTGACCCTCAATCTTAACTGGTGATAGTTTACTATCAAATACTTAACTTTTGTGTGACCCTCTATCTTAACTGGTGATAGTTCACTATCAAATACTTAACTTTTGTGTGACCCTCTATCTTAACTGGTGATAGTTCACTATTAAATACTTAACTTTTGTGTGACCCTCTATCTTAACTGGTGATAGTTCACTATCAAATACTTAACTTTTGTGTGACCTCTATCTTTACTGGTGATAGTTCACTATCAAATACTTAACTTTTGCATGATGTTCTATCTTTACTGGTGATAGTTCACTATTAAATACTTAACTTTTGCATGATGTTCTATCTTTACTGGTGATAGTTCACTATTAAATACTTAACTTTTGTGTGACCCTCTATCTTAACTGGTGATAGTTCACTATCAAATACTAAACTTTTGTGTGACCCTCTATCTTAACTGGTGATAGTTCACTATCAAATACTAAACTTTTGTGTGACCCTCTATCTTAACTGGTGATAGTTCACTATCAAATATTTAATTTCAGTTTTGTTTTCTTAATAAAGTCACTTTAACATAAGAATATAAAACCAGACACAACATGTGGTAATTATCTGATGTTTCTACATACTAATGATATTATTTGTGCATAATCAACATACTCTTAAAGTGTGGTTTCTGTCATTTCTATGAAAATTTTCTTAACAAGTGGTGTGTTATAAGTATCTTTCCATATCAAATATGTTTTATTCAAACTAAAATCACAGAAAACTCAATAATTCTGGTTTAAACTAAAGTGCAAATTATTTACAAGTTTGTACTACACATATTCATGTATTACACAGATTTCAACAGAAAAATTCTTTCCTGTATGGAAATGAAATGTTGATAACCTATGTATTAACTTCTATTCCTAGTGTTTTCTATACCAACCTTTAATTCATCATCCAACTCCGCAGAAGCTAAATCTGAATCAATGTCAATACCAGCTTTTAACATCTCCTCTTTAGTGGGCATAATCTGGAGCAGAATTTTCTTTTATAAAAATATATACTTTTCCATCAATGATCAGATTTTAACAAGTAATTGTGTGTTCCACATGACACACCATTGAAAACAGGGATTTTTAAATAAGAAAATGGTTTATATAAACTCTATTACCTGATTTGAACAAGTATCCCAATGTATACTCTGATCTGACCCATTGAACCCTATGTTGAAATCCGTTTGTGGTAGATGATGTCAAATCATTACTAATTTGAAATTATTTTATTACAAAAGAACATTAAAGAACTAGAGTAAATTATATAAACATATTAAAATTTGTCCCTTTGTAATAAAATGATTTAAATTAGTAATAATTTTACATCATCTACCACAAAAGAACTACAACAGAGGGTTCTCAAAATGAAATATAAATATGTTTATATCATTCATTTTAGTTAAATCTCTTTTTTTAGAATTTCAAATATTACATTCACATGTCCATTCAAATAACTGTCATATGCCTTGAGGTACACCTCTTCAACTTTCTAAGTATATATATACATTGGTCATGTAAGACCACTCAAAAACCAATGATTATGTCATCTTACAACCAGATTATTACTTAGGCTGCTACATTGAACCTATGTGTCAAACATTTGGTATAAATAGACCCCTCTTTGTCTACTAAATGAGAAGCGGGATGTCCGCTCACTCCGGCTTTAGTCTGAACTATGTTATAATGTAATTTGTAAATACAAGGTACATGGATGTTCTTTGTATATCTCAAATCTACACTCTGGTCTTAGCCAGTACATATCAAATTTACGTTCTGATCTGATCCAGTAATTGTCTCGAATCTTCACTCTGATCTGAACTGGTAAATCTTGCATCTACTCTCAGATCACAGCTAGTAATGATTTCAAATCACAAAATCTACACTTTGATCTCAACCAGTTCATCTCAACAAACTTTCAAAGTCAAAATCCAAAATGGCCATCTGTCCATGTTTTTGTTTTTTAGATCAGTCCCAAAATGGACCACGGACCTAGAAATAGGTTGGTTTAAATATATCAATATATAATTATATTTTCAGCCCACCATCTGGTAAAAATATAAATAACTGTTCATAAATAAATTATCTTTTTTGTTGATGTAACAAACAAGTTTATATACAAAATCATTGTCAAATTGTCATTTATATCCACTGAAAGTTTGAACTATATTTCCACATAGAGCAATTCTTTTGACATGCATCATCAGGTAGATCTCAACCTCACATCATGTAAATAAGTGTTGAATAGGCTCCTTACAAACCACTGAAGTTTTGAAAGTCTGAATTCTCAATAAGTGTTGTAGGATAAATAAAATACATGGTCAGTTTCTCAGCAGCTCTGGACAGGAAGACTTAAGCAGCCTTTTTTTTTCACCCTTGCCAAAGTCCAGTTTATATTTTAAGACACCAACCATGTATTCTTTATGTATTTACAGCAATCATTTCATGACAAAATCTAAGACTTCTATAGCATAAATGTACAGTAACAATTTATACAAACCACATTGTCCTTAACAAATCGTTTCTTTGTAATTCTTGACAGGAAGACGGCACCAACAAACAATGACATCTGCAAGATATCACAAAATACTCTGTAACTGTTTACTATTTCAACTTATTAGCACAGTTTAACAGAAGTTTATTGTATAACATGATAAAAATCAACTATCAGATCAGTACTGAGTATCACCATAAACATAATAAGTCAGTATCAGCACATAATCTGATATTTTTAAAGGAACTTAATAAAAGATGTAAATGTATATTTAAAAGGTGTACATGTATATAAAGACCTTTGTAAAATATAAGTTTCAATTAATTTATGATTGCAAAATAAATATACAGTAAAAATAAAAACTAAATAAATTTATATTTTAAAATGGTTTGTTTATACATATATTTGTGCCTGCAGTGCAGCCTGATCAAAACAGTAATTACACATATACAGGTACTGTTGCGTATCTATAAATACCTGAATCTTATTAAAAAAAATAACTACATCTTTTGTAATGAACAGTTATCCCTCCATACTTTGTAGAAATTTGTCCCCCATATCTATGTGAAAAAGGATGTCACAAGGCGTTAAAATGGGTTCTGGATATACTAAGTATTCTATCGGTTTGCCCACAATATATGAAGATACTTGTCAAGCTCACTGTCTGCATATTACATGTGTATTGTATGAAATATGTATACCTCTACAAGTGTAATAATTCTGCACCAAAGATGTATTTGAGGTGCTGGACACCGAAGAAAGTTACAGGCTCTATAGTGAACTTCATGATCATATTTCTATTCAGTTCTTGGGTCTGGATTTTTTTCCAAGATCCTGTCTTCTTGCTTCACATATCTAGCTACTAGCTATCATAAATCATAAAAGATATTTACAATCTGTTAACATTTCTTTCCAGGTCAGGCCACCCAGAGCAGTAAAGTGTTTTCCCAATGACAGAACCACAACAACATTGACTTTTCGGTTTCTCAGCTGAGAAGCACAAATCACCATCATTTTGGAATATTAAACCATGCACCATAGATCATCACCTGAGGCCATGCAAGACTTAAACCAATGTTCTAACATTGATCTTATTGCAACCCCTGCAATCAGTTCTGACAGGAATTAATATACGCTAATTGTCTAAAATCTCACCTTACTTATCATCTTCATAGACCATTAGCCATGTAGCAATCTACCCTCACAACATCCTCACAACATCCTCACCCCAGCCTATTCTAGAACTTGTTCCAGCCAACACAATGGTTTCTCCTTCAGACAAATTCAAACAAGCAAAGATTCCTACAAATTCTTGTTCTATCCATACACAATCATTCAATGGAACACTTTTCCACAAACTGTCATTTAATCAGAAACCGTGGACTCTTTCAAAAATGCTATCCCTGTAATATACATATCCAGCACCTTCTTCAACAATAAGACTTCCTAAAATTCATGTATACAGTTTTACTCAAGAAAGGGATAAAACGTGAATATTAAAATAAAAAGTTTTACAGTGCATGACCAAAATCCTAAATTGTGATGGAAGTCATTATCCCCTTAGAAGGAGAAGATATAAACTGAGTTAATTAAATAACTGCTGTATCGTTTTGAATTAATATTAATCGCAGTTCTACCGGTTCTATAAACATCCCCAATCGCTTTTGTTTTAAGGGTCGTTCAATCACTTTTAAGAGTCGCTTTTGTGCGTGTGCATTTTCAAAATATTGTGTTTAAGTTGGCCTTCATAAATTGTACCTACGGTGACATACGATGAATGCAAAACAATTTTCTTTGAAATGTAAACAGGTACTGGAGCACCGGCAAATCTAGCAATACAAGTAGATTTGCTAGTGCTCTAGTTTCTGTTTACATAATAGGCTTAACTGTTTTCTTCATTATGTCCGTACCAGAAAAGGTAATCCATCAAGAAATATTCTATATCTGCTTCTGAATCTGTTGAAATTCTGTGAAATTGATGACAGTTTCAACTTGTTCATGATGTAATTGGTTAAGTAATCTCCGACGTTCACAATGTCAAATCATGGAGGCGGCCATTCCTAAAATGTAAACAAAAAGCAGTTTCCGGTTATAATCCGGATTTTTTTTAGAACGTTTCATATTCGTATATCTAAAAGCAGAATAGTAATAACGTACAAATATTGAAATGTGCAAAACTGACTGAGACAAGATTTTGAAAAACCAATTTCGAAATTTGATGCTATATAAAACAAATCTTACTACTATTTGACAAAGAAATAAAATATTACAAAAATGATGAATGACATTATTCCCAGAATATTTTTATTTGTATTTTTTCTTGAATAAACAAGATGCCCAACATGTCAGTATAGCTCACATGTAAAGGATACAAGAAGGTTGATGAAGAGATGTATTTCGGTGGAAGAATACATTCAAGAATCTTTAATTTTTATTTTATATATACTAATAAGTCATGCTTATCTTTCTAGTAGGTTTGAAATAAGATAAGTATAACGCAAACCCACGGTTCTTTGGTTATTCAGAAGTTGTTTATAAAGATTAAAAAACTTTCGAGTCTTGACATTGAATGTTGAATAAGGTCATACATTTGAACAAACTTAAGACCCTTTCATCAAAACATAATAAAGACTACAAACCTTTTTTGTTTTAATATAGATGACCTCTGTGACGTTGAAAGTGGATCATGGTCAATCATTTTAACAACTTTTGTAATTAAGTACACGCTAGCGCCAATTTTATTGTAAAAATGGAGGAACAATATATAAGATATACAATAGAATTAATATTTTAAAACAACTGAAATAATTTGTAAATAAACACAACCCTACAAAATTTTCATTCTAAACTATGAAGTATGCTTTCCCAGTAATTCATTGACGCTTTGTACCTTGTCTAATGTCTTATCTAATTGGTAACGAGTTTTTGAAATATGCCAAAATTAAACTATAGATAAAGATTTTTTTGCAATTTATCTATCAGAAAGTAACTGTCTCGTATTATCAAAAATTAATTAGCCGTAACATTCATGGGTCAGAAGTTAAATGATGGTCAGTCTTATGATAAAAACTGTCCCTAGAAAATCACAAAGTCTGTTTTCAACATAATCTGTCTCCTAGGTACTACTAGACCGAACTTCATTATATATCTTTATTTGTCTCTTCATGGAATCCAGAAAAGAAGAGTAAAAGTTTAAATACACACCTACTTATTCTGCGATCATGATATTTCGAGTTCATACATAAGACAAAACGTGCCATGACGGTTTTCCACAAGCCCCAAATATTTCTGCTTACAAAAAAATCATTACAAAGTAACTATGACGATAGAGTCTCCTCTTGACTACAGGTACCTATATCTGACCCCTATTCCTAGGGAGTAGGGGCCTGTGAACGTTAGTTAGAAAAAGTTAGATGTTTTATTGATTTCATGAGAACTTATTTACATGTATTGTACAAGGTATCAAAAAAATGTTTATATTGTAGGATGAACCTATATTACCCTACGAGTAAAGGATAACGATGTCTGTCAGTGGTTGACTTGGAGCTATTTAACAGTCAATATGTAATTACTCATGGTGTTCGAGGAATGATTCAATTATCACGGTAACTTTTACGTAGATTTACATTTTTATACGTTCCATAATGATAACAAGTAATAAAGGAGTTTTAGAAGTGATCAGATTATTGTGACGTTCTCCTGATGGGGGACATACACAATATAATGACGTCATAGTCGCAGAGACGTCATCCAAATATCATAGCTACCAATTAACCAACTAATTCGCAACAGCAACAGAAATCATGGAAAGAAACTACGATCGACACCGGTCCCTTGTATGTCAATATAACTCTCGGAGACGAACAATGAAAGACAAGTGTTCAAAGACAGGAGTTACACGAATATTCCGGGGTAGGAACGAACTTGTCAAAGACCTCAGTGCCACTCCGTGTTGTCCGACTTTGGAGACTGAGATAGAGAACCACGGGAAAAAAGTTGGATTCCTTCCTGCAATCGACACAGTCGACAGTAAGTCATCTAACTAATTACAATACTTCAAATCATGAGTTAAACTCGACAGAGAATTATCCTTAACGTATTTCTGTCAGTTCTATTTTCTACACTCAATAATCTCTTTCCGATGGTATTCGTTATTTCAAGCCCGAGATCTACGTTTGCAGCAGCTATATTCCATTTAGTCGAACATGCTGCCATGGTTTATGGTTTGGTTCCATGGTTTAACTTGTATGAAGATGCAACTTAATGTTTGTGCCTACATTATGTATTAGTGTATCATCTGAACTGTCTTGTGAATATTGTCTAACTGAAGTTCTAGTTCTACTTCATACATCTTTAACTGAAATGCCTCTAAACTGTCAGCACAGAAATTATGTAATTATTCATGCATTTCCATTTCAATAATGATAAGATAAATGGGGATATAGAATCACAGACAAGACAGAAACGTAAGCAAGGTACACTATTTATCAAGCGTATCGTCCGAATCTATTGCAGAGCCACACCTCAAAGAGAGACAGCGTCCAGCTTCTGCCAGGACAATCGAAGCATCAGAAACGAAGAGTTCTTTTCCATATTTAAGGCAACAAAACTCTCACCATAACAAAATACAGCTACATTTGAAAGCTGTTGTATTAAACGGAAGCATGACACTATTGGAAGAGAGAAAATATATACAAATGGCGCTGGTCGGACGGGGTGACCATTCCACAGAATATTTGGAAGAGTTCCCACTACGTGTGAATGTAGGTTATGAAGACGAAATATTGTGGAACAAGAACAAACGAAAGTGCAAAAAGCATCAAAAGTCAGTTATCTTGGAGAATGTATCGCTTCCACGCATTAGCGTTAGTCGTGTCTCCATTACCGAGAGAAAGAAGAGTGAAGACAATGCTTTAAGAATGTAGACCTTTCTATCGTAAGTTCTTTTACTATTCATCCAGTTAATTTGAATGCATTACGCGTCGCGTTCAGTAACGACACTTTGACTCACTACAACAAACGTTTTGCTGGTCGATTATTTTCACTGCCTGGTGGCGTTTGTTTTCTTGTATTTTAATGGTACTGTAGCTCTTGCAGGTGTATCTTCTAATTTACAACTGGCACACGCCCACTTTTGTTGATTTTTTCCAGTCATGTAAGGTGCCTTTTTTACCCATAAAATATGTCTTTGAAACATTATGCAATATCGAGTTGTTACTGTTAAATCTATGTTGGTAGGAAAATGTGTTTTAATGCATTTTTTTAATTTTCCGTTTCAGTATTTGTTTTATTATGTTGTTAGGTAATGGTGTCCAATGGATGGAATGGTTTGCAGCATTCGCAGATGTATCACCTGGACAGTCACATAAAAAAAAATTGTAGAAGAATTTCATATTTTACATCTATTAAATTTCATTCAGTATAAGTTCTTTGATATTTTTGTCTGGATGGCCTATACCGTATCCATATATTACCACTAAGTATGGATACCATCTTCTACCGATATTTCCCGACAAACATGAACAAGACAAATTGGAGTGAAATGTTATGGTGTGTGCTTAACCGCTTACCAATCAACAACAATGTTACATTATGCAGGCGGATATGTTGATTTCAGTTATTTTCTTTTTATATATTATTAATTTGGTTCTTTTCTCAAGACGAGAGACCGAGTATGTCAACAGAAAATGTACCGAGTCATCCCCGAAATACATTCAAAACCATCTACGTGTAAGGCTTCTCAAGTGTTCATTTGATACCTTGCATGGTCAGAGACGTTAAGACAGAAAAAGAAAGTCTGATATGCCAACAGAATCTTAATTCGACCTGAAATTAGGTGAAACTACGGCGACATGTGAAGAGATAATAAGAAATCGTAAACGGAGACCACCTGATTAGTATTAAAAGAATAGAACCAAGCGTTCCGTAAAGGTAAGCGTCTTCTATTTCATATATCCACTATGTAAATACAAGCAATGCACGTTCCCAGATGATGATATACAACTTACCGGTTAGAGTGAATAATGAAAAAGAGTCTGATGTATACAGTTTTGTCGTCCTTGAATGGCTATCCTAAGTATACGGAAAACGTTAAACATTGATTCACTGAATTAAAACTAACTCACCGTTACTCGTGATTAGTAAAATCATCATTATCTATTGACATGGTGCGCATATAGTATATGTACAACAGTGAGCAAACATGGAAATATTCTCCATTGGCTTTTTCTAATTGTCACCTAGATACTGTTTGCTTGTTTACTAGTTTTTATCGCCCCTTGAACAGCTAGGGTCATCTGGAGTAGTAATTAACACAATCGTAATTTGAATTACAAAGATTTAGACGGATACCAATAAAACAAGGTTAACAAACAGTTGTTCCCGATGAGTAAACGTTCCCTGCTTCACCGACGACATCTTGGTCTATTCAATTAGACAATATGCGAATATTGTTTACGACACCACCAGAACTTGTGGAAGCATAGATATTCAAGATAGGGAAGCAGAAAGCATCGTGTTTATCATACGGTTGGGTGAAAAACCGTTCCTGCTGGTTTCAGTTTATAATTCTAGTGGATATATATAATTTACATGGTTGATTAATCTCTTGTCATTCCAATTCGTCAACTATACGTCTAAAAGTGAAATTGAAGGACATGACACGGTCTATGATTTTATAGGTATTCTGCAAATTCTGCCCTGTGAAACGAAATCATGTCAACCAAGAGAGGAGCAGTATATTGAGTGATCTTAGTAACAAACTCAACGAAGACATTGTCAACCAGAGATTTGCTCAGCGTCACACTTTCATCCTTGGTACTTTCATTTGTCTGTAGACGTAATTTTCACTTTACAGTATTTGACCCGCCGTTCTTTGGAAAGAAATATCTAGCGAATAAGCAGAGAATGAAGCTGATGCGGCCTCTGTTATTAAGTTTAGGTGAGCTGATAACGTGCCCAGGCCCCACTTGTATAAAATATCTCAATTTCAGATTTCCTCAAGCCCAGATTTTCCTCAGCTAATATCTCCTTGAAAATATCTTGTATGAAAATTCCTCAGGGAATTTCAGGACATCCTAGCCGATGTCTCCTCCTGTTCCTTGAGAAAATTTTTTACAAGCCGTTTTTAAGGAGATATCAGCAGAGGAAAATCTAAACTTGAGGAAATCTCAAGTTGAGATGTTTAATACAAGCGGGGCCTGGTTGTTATATAAAGTTCTGTTTCTAAACACATTGTTACAAAAATACACACAACATTATCTATACGTCACACTGTAAGCACACATCATCACAAATGAGCAAATATAAGCAGAGATATTCAGAAAGGTACATATTACAATTATTTTGCTATGTCTTTGGATGTTACATGCCGACTTCGTGACATCCAATATTAGGGATGGTAGGACAAACGATTTCATCAACAGTAACATGTATTCTTATGAATGATGCACAAACTTATTCTTTTTGTCACCTTACAGTGAACTAATTTAGAAATGAGAATAAAGCACAGCCACATATTCATTGGATTTCTCTTTCTAACGCTTAATTCATAAATGTATTTGCCCAAAGTAATATATCAATTTCATATTCAATGTTATACTGTGTTACACGTGTAAATATTTACATTGGCTACATAAGGCCGAACTGTCGTATTTTAACTTGCTCTAATCGCCGATTCAAGATAGATGTATGTATTTTGTAAATAACATCGTGAACTATTAAATCTGAGAACATGTACAAACTAAGAACCATCGATAAACTTTAAAATTACAATTTTTGTAGAGTGAAGCTCATGGTAAGATTTTTTATTTATTGTTATCGGCAATGTTAGACAACGACACTGATTACCATATTTTACTGACCGCCTTACTTCGCCTATTTCGAGTCACGAACGATAATTTTCATGATTGAGACTTGAAATTTATGATTCGTTACGACTTCAATTCATGACGTAAGACTTCATGCAAAAATCTAACTTCCTATAGAATTTTACACTTAACAACCCTCACCATAATTCGAGTCAACTTTGTTGTTTGTACATTTCACTGTGTTGGTTCCTATCTTTCAATAATAGCGGTAATATACCTGTTTGATAGCGTGTAGCCTGTCACTGCAATGTGATAAAAGTAGGATATTGGTTCGCACCGTGCCATCAGCATTATTTACAGAACGATCGTGATTTTGAAGCTTCCTGATATATACAAGAAGACGAGTAAACAGTCCAATCTATATTAGCTTGAAACCATATCACAAGCGCTTGATTTATATGTGATAAATTACCTTCAAAGCGACCTCCGACCAAATACGTGGATTTATCAGAATTGTCTCCTGACAGAAATCAAACATAAAAGTCCCCGCTTGATACAGTAAACATACTTTTAAAAATTGATATTTTTCACGAACGAAATATCACGAACGAAATAGTTTTCTTTGCCAACGGCTTTATCATATGTGGAATTATGAACAGAAATGTTCAGTTGGTGTAACATTTTAACAATACACCATGGTAGGAAAGCAGGACAGGAGGCATTTTTTCCTAGTGTGTTTCAACTTTCTTGGATTGATATTGAACACAGTCCCAGTGTTGTGTGACCATTTTAGAGGAGGAACTATCAGTTGGAGAGTAACTGGTGCCAACACGGTGAGTTTTATAGAATTACAAATGTATATATTAAAGATTACATGGAACTCTCCTTCAGTGGACTTCACTCATATGCTTCCTGTATTTTTTATGATATCATTATTGTGTGATATTTGGCCAATGTATTAAAACACAAATTCAATTTTTATTGTTACCTCGCGAGAGTCACTCAAAATGCATGTACACAAAACATCAGCCATTATATTTTGAAAACCATGATTTGTATCTCGCAAAGAAATTATTATATATATCATACCGAATTTCAGTAATGTTGTCATGTCATTGTGGAAAAACAATATATACAATAAGATGTTTGTCTTTCTAAATCAAGTATATGGCTATTCTGAAGACAAATTTACGCAACTTTACGCAACCTGTCTGATTCTCGACTGTTGATAGCAGCCGGAGTCCTTATATGTCACTTTTAAGAAAATAGTTATTTCTGCTAACTGTAATAGAATCACATAATGGGACAAAGTACACGGTAACTATCATTACGACTATACGAAAACACTTTTTCAAACAGATCGCCTCAAATTTGTATTTCAGCCGGTTAATTTCCGTTTCCGACTTGCGTATGGTATAGGAAAGGGCCCCGGGTGTAACAAAGGACTCATTGGCAAATCTGTTACACAATTGCCAAACGACTTCTGGGAGTGTTCAAGAGGATGTCCCTCCGTTCGAAACATTACGGACGTCAACTATGTTTGTAGTTCAATAGACCTTGTAGAAGCATGGGAACAGGGCCAGGATAACTTTAAATACACAATTCCAACGACTGATCCTTTTACGGTGGCGTAAGTGAACTAATGTTTTTTTTGTAATGTTTCCTTTTTTAAATTTTTTTGGGGGGTAAGGGGGGGAGGGGAGGTTGAGGGTGGAGGGTTGGAGGTTGGGTTTGTCAAGTGTAGACTTTATATATATACTTTTTGTACGTTAAGTGATTAGCTTTCTAAAATGAAATGCAAAATATCTTCACTTTGAGCGATACTTTTCTTTCATTTCATTCGAGAGATGAGTAGTAAAGAAAATTGATTTATATATATTCTGTCAAATATTGGATCTTTTACAGGTTTTCATGTATTCAAATCTCAAGAATAATTCAGTCGAAAAACAGCACATAACACAGCTCTCGTACTATAACATTATCGATCTTTACAGTGGTATTACATTACGTGTAGCAGAAAAACTATTTCTCTTTCTACAACTGATTGTGGTCAGAACTGATGTGACTGACCGATTATAAAACTTCGCTGTTTGGAACTGGATTGTGTTCTCTTTAGTTACACTGGACGAACATGGCTGAATGTGAGCTATGGGCAGTCTGGAGATTTCCACCTTCAGACCACCGGCGATTTGAGAATACGAAGTGATACTGGTCAGCCGAACTCCAGTCCACTGACCGCCAGTATGCCAATCTATCAGTAAGTTCGAAGCTACATACTATCTTTCATCTAATAATGTGTTGCGTTTTTATACTACAACAGCGAGGATAAGAATCAAAACTTTATGAATAAAAATAATCGTCAACACATGGTTGAACAAAAGACACACAGGTGGATATGACATTTCAATGGTGTTAGTTACAATTGAGCCAAATGCACTAGTCCCATAATTCCATTTTCGTAACTTTTGTATGATTATTTCAGTAGAACGTCCGGTACGTATAATTTGAACCGCGTCCTTATTCAAATAAATTAAAACGTGGCATGGTTACGACAAATGGCGCGGACTAAGAGTCCACAAGCATTGTCTACCACCTGTAATACTGAAGATTGAAAATTTATCAATTTAGATACCGCTGTTTCTATTTAAAGGGTTCCATTTGGATGTAAAAGCGCAATAACTATACCAATAGCGGACCCGGATGATGACGTAACGGTGTGTCGGTGGGCAGTTGGTGCAGAATGCGGCACGGATTGTCTTGGTTTACCAGCGGGTACACTAAAACAGGTATGTTTATATCGTCGTATTGTCACTTATGCTTGACTGACAGTGACGCCAGAAATTGTTTGTCAATTCAGCGAAGGAAATACATGTATCAAAATTCAATATATATATATAAATCTAATTTAATATGAAATATTGAAAGAAACATCTATTAGTTATTTAATTTCTCAATAAACTTGTATCAATAAAGTATTTCTAAACTATTGTGTCTTCAAACGTTTAAACTTTCTCGTGTTACATCGTGAACAGAGTTTGTCATTGGTAGTGGACAGATAAAGATATAGTACCCATAGTTAACCTAGTGCGGTTATTTGCGTTTGTGGAGGAGTAACTGTCATACAGTATTGAAAGTTTAACATATAATGTCATGATTCTTAACGTTTCAATGCACTAGCATCGCTACATATATTTATCCAAGATATCAGTCCATGAAATACTTTTTTTTCTGAAAAAAAAACTGATGATGATTTTGCGGTATTTAAAATATCGTATACATATTGTATAATATTTCATATGATCTCGTCAAACACAATATCGACATCATACTCGAGAAAAATCGTCTTTACTTGCTTTCATGGATAGATATAACTCAATAAATCCTCTTATGTTAATTTTCAGTTCGCGGACAGGTAAATTCGTAGGTCATTCGAACCCACGATATCAACGAAAATAAATTCCCCACGAAAGTGATAAATTTTACAGTCGATGAAGCAAAACACTCTTCATCTGGTCTTATTCACTCCATGTAAATTTGCTTGTTTACATTTCGTCCAAGTTTAACTGAATTTGAATTTGGATTATGATTCTGTTGACATGATGTTTTTTTTGTTGCTGACTCGACTTAACCCAATCAAATTGAATTTGATAATAGGTTTCCGCTTGTAGATATCGCACAGAACTTTATCTACTATCATGGTATTTCAGTTTAATGTCGTGGACTACATTTTTCTTATTCTAAAACTATTTTAAAACACTTTGATTTTCATGTTGAATGAAAAACGTATTAGCTTAAAGTCAAATATTGCCAATTTTTATCTAAAAAGGTATCGAAAGGTGCCTGATTCTACGTAACATTTATAAAGAAATGAATTCAACATGAAGCTCAGAAATGTGCATATGTCAATATAGATTATGGCAATATAAAATGCGTATTAATGTCTTCTATCAGGATAATGAATGCTTTTATTTTCTATACACAAGGTTTGTTGAGAAATCAGAACATTCGGATTGATAGATAATATTATCATATCCCAAGGTTGGATATTTTATGATTATTTTTTACTAAATCTACCAATCATAGCTTTGTCATGTTGAATACATATATCAAATAACATTAACTGTTTGTATATAATAATACATATATCATAGTTGTTGATTAAAGGCACAGAATAGAAAACAATCTTGTCAAGGACAAAAGAAGGACAATATTCAGCACGCACAGACTAAAGACTGACATAAAACGGTTTTTCATAATATATATATACATAACAGAATTTTGGTCATTATTGTTGATAGATGATCAGTAAAAAAACCCCAGTAAAGTGCATTGAGGAAGACTTCTAACACTGAAAAAAGACCATAACTAGGACCATCAATTACAATATTTGTTTACGATGTCGACACACTATTTTCGACCTGACTCTACATTATCACAGGATTATAGTACAGCCGAAAAAAGGTCGGTTGATTTCTTACCAACTCTTTCACTATACGCATGTCAGTGCTAGTAAGCTTCATACTGGTCATTTGTCTGATGAAAAAAAGACCGTGTAGTCATCGAAACATCACACTCAACTTTTATTCTATTGACATAACCAACCTGACGAAAATGTTCCGTGACAGAATGCCATCCATTTACATTTGTCAGGATTGACCTACATTTCATTATATTCCATCAATGGAGAATGCCATTGTTCGCACTATTTACAGCCATAACTGGGTTAGTAGGTTACACTTTTAACCCTACAAGCCTTTTCATTTAATTTCATTTTGTGCTATAATGATTTCCATAGATCTTAATCGTGAATTCCAAGCCTAAACATGCAAATATGTTCTTATGTACAGTCACCCTGTCGGATAGAGCTAGAGCCTGATGTTCTCTCCGGTTTTGTCGAGAATGGCTGGTATAAAGTGCTGATGATGGTAGAAGATTTACCAAAAACGGACATTTTTCTGGACAAGAATCTCACACTAAGGACAAGTGTTCTCAGTACCGTCCCTCTACAGGTGATGACATACTGAGATCATAAGAATTCAAATTAATTAGTACAGTTTAAACTATACTTACCCTTTAAAAAAAAACCCGTATTTACCCTTACAATTGATTCAGTGGAACATCAGCTTTTCTTTCGTACAGTTCCCCTTTTGAATAACGTAATTCACATGCTCCTGATATCTTACGGTTTTCAAACGTGCAACTAAATCGTCCACGATAGAGACAGTTAACAACGCCAGAAGAAGTGTGACAATGACATCCAGAATGAACTACATACACAGATAAGGTTTTGTTAGGAAGAGTGTAAAGATAAATATGTGAAATAAGTTGAAATGAATATTTGCCTGTTATGATGAGGAATACATACAAATATCAATGCTGGTTGCATGTAAAAAAATGTTCACACTGAGAAAGGTGTAGGTAATGAAATGCCCAATTTAGTCATTTGAATTCCTATGCAAAATTAAAAATTATTAAAAGGACAGACTGTGGTAGATGAAAATATAGTAAATTCGAATTTTTGATTAAGGTTTGAGGTGATTATCTCCCTTGCATCTAGGTATGTATTTTTTAACTGTGTATGTTTATTTTCATGTATTTTTCAGAGCTTCATATTACATTATGATCAACTACACCAAAAAGAAAGGAGGTTTATTTTTTATAAAAATGAAATGGAATAAACAAATAGTTGAAAGAGGTTTCCGAAATTTAGGAGTAAATTTTGAACTTTGTCGCAATTTCATATGTTTTTTCATGAAATACAGTAAAGAGTATTTGTTAGACATGCTTTCAATAAAAATTAATTTGTTGTCAGAATATGATGATCACGATGATTAATCCTGAATTTGGGACACGATTTTGTTGTTATGTGTTTCATAAAAGGGAAGCAGGAATATTCCAGTCATTTTCATCCAATTTGAAACGTTCGTTCCATTTTTTCACAACCAGTTGCAATAACTTCAGGTTTGATTAATATGTTATAGAAATCTTTCGAACCCTTTATTTATTGAAAGAAAAATATTTGGAAATTTCTGAAATAAAAATAAAACTATTTATCAAACTTATCGTAGTCATGTTGGCTTCATGATTCCTTGGTAGCTGTGTTACCCTGATATTATAGGAATTTTGTTCTAATACGGTATATCTGTTTGAATTCTAAAAAACATACCATTACTCTTTATCATATCTTTAATGACTATCACTCTCTTTTTATACCCATCTTTGTAAAATACATTTTTTTATCTATCTTGATTCTCTCATTAAACCGAATAGGCATATTATAAACATATTTTTGGCCTGAACATTTTCTTCCAAGATTAGTGAAGATCTTTTCAAAACGTATTCTTACATTTTTCACAACAAAAGAAAATATACTCTGACACACAGTTTGCAAGGAGATTGATATAAGAATCATAATCTGCTTGCCATGCTCCTGCTACTGTGTAAATAACCTCCTAATCCATGTAAGGTTTAAAGAGTTTATGAATGATCTGAAAAGAAGCATTTTGAACCCACCCTTACAATGTTTTCCGATAATAACATCCCTTTTAATTTTGTCAACTTTACCGTTCCAGAGAGAGTTATTAATTTCATTATGCTTAATGCTTAAATTGATAAATAAATAGATGTATTGTTATATATTCCTGAAATAACACCGTTTTGGCCTGTATGGATAAGCTTATCTAACACTTTTTGTATTCTGCCTGCTATAGACCAAGACGCATTGTTTTGTACCTCAGGTAAACAAGTAATTATTCTCTTCTGTTAGTAATAGATAAGTCCCTTTATTCATAACCATAATTAATTGAGTTAACAAGAAAATTGTCTATTTCCTAAAATACTTCAATCAAAAACAATTTTTATCTGAAAACATCTTCCGTGATGGAAAAATTCTAACGAAAGTGTACCCAGAACAATTATAGACATAACCTGTATTAACAGTACATCTTTTGCAGTTTGTTGTGCACACGATCAAGTTTACCTCACCGTCTCCGTGCAATATCGCTCCATCGATTGTTCCACCAACACCATTACACGGGAAAACTATCCTGGTCCCGTCAAATGACACGCTGGTCTTAAGACTGTTTGCAATGAGTTCGAAACCATACATAAGGTAATTGCGTTTTTAATAGGTATTTGTTAATTACTACAATCTTGATAAAGTCGATTTTGATGTAATTGTATTACACTTGGCTTTTAGTTCACAACATTTATGAAGAAAGTACAAATGCAAAGCTTGTAACCATTCTTCAAACATGTCCATTCCAATCCTGATATCATTCCCATCTCTCTTATCCATCCCGATCCTTCAATCAAAATGTTTCCCTATGATACTCCCATGCAATACACCACTTTGATCCATTTATAAATTACTTACCTGATATTTGATCTCGTTCCTTGTACCAGTTTCACCCCACTCCGTGTACCGATTTCACTTCATAAACAAATCCCCACAACATGTTACAATCCCAATCCATGTTACAATCCCTCTCCCTGTGTCAACCCCGCTCCATGTACCAATCTTCACACCATGGTCAAATCAAATCCAAGACCACATACCAATCCCATCTCCATAAACCAATCCACAATATGTTATAATCCATAGCCATGTACTGACCCCACACCACAGTATACCCCACTCAATGTACCAATCCTACTCCAGACTACACCCCACTCTTTATATAATCCTTAATATTGATATACTCTCTTGGGAAGACAAGTAAACTGGTGGAAAATAACATTTTGTGGACTTTGTTAAAATTTATGAAGTACACTTAATATGGTGTTCCAGATTTACCAGCTACACGATACAGAAATCATTGTTTGTTACAGAATAAAAGAGTTCATCGTTTCCACGCCATATGGCGTCACTTTGTCGCCATTGAACCTCGACATAAATCGAACAGATGTATGGTATAGCGAGTTGTCATGGAAGCCTCACCAAAGTCAATTTGGAGAAAATATATTTTGTTTCCAAGCCGTCGACACAAATAAGTAAGTTCTGTATATAAACAAGGGTTGTCCTATTACACCTATCTATCCATCCTTCTACCTGTCCTGATGGGTCACAAAGATAACACAGCCACATATAAAACAACACCCAGTGTCATGGTTCAGACAACGTAAAATTATATTATAATAATTTGTCTGTATCTGTTTCGGTGAGGAAATTATGTTTCATAAGATGTTTATTAATTTAAACGAGTAACTCTAAGCAATCTTATTTATTCACTCTGCATTTAATTATACCTTTATCAAAAATTGAAGTGAAATAAGAAGAAAAGGCAAATATTTAAGATTTAATCTATTGAAGTTGATTCCATTAACACATTAGTATAACACATTATATATAATGTGTTATACTATGTCCATGTTTGTATCCTTGTGTATGTTACTATTTTGGGAGAGGACTTATATAAGCCTATTAAATTTCGGGTTGGTGCACCTCCCCATGTGCTTCTTCACATTTATTTTGACCAGTTTACTCAGTGACCTTCAAACTCCAAGAATTAATGTCTTTAGCATCTCTGACGAGTCCTAAATAGACGAAATAGTTGTATGATGCAGTTTATTTCATTGTTTGGCTCAACTCTAGTGAACTTACATTTGTATTTAAAGGTGTTATTTACTCGCGTGTGTTTTGTACAGTCTTATCTTCACAATATACGATATTTTGAAAGTAAGTTTACAATAAGCTACAAAAACATTTATTTTAATATTCAAAATATATACCAACACCAACATGCTAAAAATTTGAGGTGCAGTTGATTTTAAGTTTATCTGCATAAATAATGAGTTATTGTCTTACACAGTAAGGATAACGGTTGGGAAAATGAAACAGTTTTTATCATCATAAAAATTCGTTATTTAACATACAACAGCTAATGTATGTCAATCTTACAGTAACTGATTGGAAACTAGAACATGTCTGTAGACGTGATTATCCCTGTTCCCACATTTCTATAAATGACAACAGTGACCTTGGCCTTTATCGTGGGTCCAGAAACATCTTTTTAGCCAGGGTATTGTAATCGGGTAACTTTTGTACAAATTTTGAGAATAATCCCTTAGAAGATTGAACTGGGGTGATGACATTTGAATGCGACGGGTATGAATGACATTGTATAAAATCCTGGCATCAAAAACTGGTATTGCTTACGTACTTTATATTGCATGTTTCTTTTGCAAATTATAACTTATTATTTGCTTCGTTCTTCCTTTCAATTCATGAAAGTTTAATCCAGTTTTCAAAAATCATATGTGTGGATATCTGCCTAGATCATCGCGAGAGTTAAACGCGATGAGAATAAGGACGGGAATCCTTACATGGTCAACAACATCTTAATAGAAAATCTGTTTTACTTTTCACGTTTACATCTTTTCAGCATGACGAGTCCCCAGCGCTGTTTTACTTTCGTTGCTGAAGGTATGGTTCTCTTTTCTAAACAACAACACTCAGTTCTTTCCATTTTATAACACAATACAGTGTGTATTAAAAAAAAAAGTTTTTTGTCCAAAAACATATTTTGATTCTGTTTTAAAAACATTGAGAGAAATGAAAATGGACATTTACAGACTAAATTCCTTCTAAGAAGTACAAATATCAAGAACAACGTTGATGAGAATGTGTTTCCATATAATCCTATCTATATATGGCTATATTTATTGTTATCGTTCCAGCCGTCCATCCATGTGACAGTGGACCTTGTCTTAACAATGGAACCTGCTCCCTGGATCTGGACACGTACAAATGTAGCTGTCCAACTGGTTTCACGGGTAGAACATGTGACACAGGTAACCAATGTCTCTAGCGGACGGCGAACTTCGAGGCTGTCATTATGTATGTAATCGTCTGTGATTATAGCCTCATCATCTGAGTAATGTATTTTACGTTTTTTTTTCTCTATTTTTGTCCGTTCTTCTGTCTGCGGTCGTCCGTCTGTCTATTCCTACTCTGTTAGCACCCCAATAGTCATAGTAATTTAACTCCAAAGACATGTTTGCATAAGAGAGGCAGCTTTTGAGTGTCATGCAATATCAATATGATCTATCAAGATCTCTCTTACCAAAAATGGATTGAAGGAAAGGGTTTTTCGAAAGATGCGAATGTATGTGTATTATGTATGTGCTTGGATGTTGGTAACCTGCATAACTTTGAAGACCTCACAAGGTTGTTATTGCCTTCGACTATTTGTCTTTTCCTGTAACATTCTATGTGTTTATACTATTGCTGCCTTATGTTTATGTGACGATCTCTCCTTTTACATCCATTTTCATTTTCTCTCATTTTCTCTCCTCTGCTCTTGTTTAGAGTTGCAAAGTAATGATTGATGTCAAAGATTTACTGTTTAGCAGCGCATATATTGCTGTAACTACATGTGATATCATTATGAGTACACATATAAATATTTGTCGCATCTAGTTAGCGATGTTCAGAATGACATTTTCACCAATTATATCCTGAATTACTTACAGATATAGACGAGTGCTCCAGCAATCCTTGTCTTAACGGCGGTACCTGTTGGAATCGTATTTCGGAATTTGTTTGCTTTTGTCCATCTGGCTTCATTGGAAGGCAGTGCCAAGGTATGTAATTATTATGCATGGTATTCTTATATTAGATTGTGTTATTAATTTGCTTTGAGAATGAGTGCAATGCCTTGCCATCTTATATTTTGTTCAGATTTTGATTAAAAGCAATGTCTTTATTGTTACCAGATACTGATAATTGTGCAATCAATTCATGTCAGAACTTTGGCACGTGTATGTCCTCGCCAGCTGGCTTCAACTGCACTTGTTTAAGTGGATACATGGGAAACGCATGCCAATACGGTAGGTATACCTCTACATAGTAACATTCTCGACAACTAAATAGTCAATCAATCAATTACATAAACAAGATGACGTACCTAAGCAAATGACTTCAATTATTATAGAACAAGATGAGTGCAGTTCTCTCCCTTGTCAGAACGGCGGCACGTGCGAAGACATGGTTGGGGGATTTCTTTGTCGTTGTCCGGTTAAATACACAGGAACCACGTGTCAAACAGGTATTTTTAAAACGGTAATTTTTTCGATGTTAACAGAACCATCGATTCCTCCAGTGTTTAATATATCTTTGTCAAAGGTTGTATCCGTGTTTCATTGTTTTCTACTACTGCTTCATTGTTCAACTTGTAGAGACAAACCTGATCTGGAATGGTTCGAAGCTAATAATAGATTTTTTTTCTAGAAATCGACTATTGTCATCCTAATCCATGTTTAAATGGAGGGGCATGTACCAGACACGGCAGCAGCTATTCTTGTGATTGTCCAGGAAATTATCTAGGACTCAACTGCGAGAGACCTCAAAACAAGGTAAAGCTCAGAACCTTGATACATGATTTGTTGTCACTAGACATTGTCGAGAGGATATGATTCCCAAATTCACAAAGAATTAATAAATTGGGGCAAATTGAATGTATTGTGAAAAATTGTATCCTTTCCATTGAGATTAAAGACATATTGAAAGTGTTTTATGTTTTTGACCATAGGTGCTTTCTTTGGAAGAGTTATTAGATCAAATTGTACGATTTCTACTTTCTTATTGTAAACTGTCCATTTCGGGATAGTAACATATTACTTTCTCAGTCTGACGGGTTTACAAGATGGTAATCATAATGATAACATTTGGTATATTTTATTTGTGTTTGCGAAACGAAGTTGGACGTGTGCAGTGCGAGTTAGTAACATAGTTTACCTAGTCGTTTTAGTCATTAGAACATAACATCACGTACTTGGACTGACCACGATTTCTATGATTGGTATCGTCGATGTAGTAGAAGACACTTGCCTTTCAGTAATCAGTATCATTGCACATTCCTTGGGTCTTCGTGTAAATCTATCTTTTGTTCAGATTTTGCTCTCGTTTCAAAGGTACCAAATATTTAATTCCAATGAAATTAAATTCACTTGTTAAAACCTAAATGTGTATTTCCGAAGGGATGCTCCTCTCCAGAAGAATCGTACTGTATGTGTAACGTCGACGGAAAACCAGTTAAGGTTCCAGTTCCAGTTCCCGAGGCTCGGACAAATGGACTGGACAAGGAGGATTTAGTAGCTGGATTGATAGGATTTCCCATTGGTACGGCAGTTGGAGCTATCATGGCCGCATTATGGCACTACCTTATCAGGCCCAAGTGTCATGACAGGTAATTTGGAATAAAATCATGTTAGAAAGATTTAACTGATTTTATATTGTAATATTAAGGAGGGACTTGAGATTATTTTCACATCTTAGTTACACTGATATAAAACCTAGAATGGGGACATTCTCTCGCAATGTCCCTTCTTTGGTTACGTCAAAATGCAAATAATGTCACGAATTTGTGAAGTCACAATCAAAACGATGGGGACCTTAAGCTTTCCATTAGATTAAACATTAGTTCCATTAGATGCACATACATGTTTCGATATTGGTTACTGTTGGATAATCATATCGATCGAAACAAAGTGCTATAATTGCTCTTTATTGATATGTATTTATATTGCTTTTCATATAATCATTATTTCTGTACAGTTCAGGGTATTTTTCATTTCCAGGGGAGGCTATACTCGACAGCCTCAGAAGCGGCCAGGGTCGTCATTGTCTACTCGTAGTCTGATAGGTCGGACGTCGCCAGTCTCGCCGAGTGACGTCGGAACCTCCGTCATCCCTCCGCAACCTCTTAATGTTTACAGAGCGGCATTTAAGGATCCGACAAGCCACAGGACTGGCGTTAGACTCAGCGATGATAGTTATCTAGATGGTGTCAGGGATTGGCCGACTTAAGTTCAACATTTTTTTCATAAACAGGAAATATGTTTCTGTTGTGTCTTGACTTGATGTTGGGAAATATGTCTAAAAACAAACATTTTAATATATCACGATATATATACTTGACCTTTTTGTCCTTTAACAATGACCGATGACTATCATAATGCTGTATAACTTGGTGTTATGATACTGCGGAGTAGAGAGGCACTTAAGATTGATTCGGGACGTGACGTGACAGGACAGACATAGATCACACGTAACGCGCCCTCTCCAACAAAAAGAGAGATAAAAATGGAATGCATATTGTGTTTGTTTTATGTTGTACCAACTGTGGGGTTTAGGAGGAGAGGGTTTAGGGTTTGTTGGATGGGGGTGGGGCGTTACTGATACATATACACAAGAACGGATTCACAAATGACATGCATGGAGATATGACATACTTTATCATTTAACGTTTATTAACAGTGTAAAATTAGTAAATGATAAACGCAACGGTATAGCAATTAATATAATAATAACAATTTAACAACAAAAATAATACATGTAAAAGCTCATCTTACTGTTAGATTTAAAGACAAAAGAAATTTGTTTAAGCTTGGAACAATACAGTCAACCGTGTGTTTAATTATATCATACAACACTTAAGTACTCACAACTTTAGTTCCGATCATTCTGCATACAAAGGATCAAGCGAACATTTACCGTAGCAAACAGATTCAGGTTTATATAAATAAATGCAAATCATTCACAAATTATGAATCTCTCGACGCACATATAATACACATTAAACACATTCACATTTCTATATATACACACACATACTCTCACACACAATATCACAACCACTTGAAAGGCAACTGAATAATCAACCGCAAATACTGTAGATTCAGGACTGGGTATCATGACAGGCGGATGATTACAAAGCAGTTTAATCTAACGTCACAATAACTAAATTATCGATCAGATTCATTGTGAAAGGATTCGTAGCAAACTTTACACCTCTCTCTCTCTTACTCTCTCTCTCTCTCTCTCTCCGTGTCTCTCTCTCTGTGTGTCTCTCTCTGTCTCTCTCTCTCTTTGATAATTTGTCATTGATTAGAATTTCCTATGAGTTCTGTATGATTATTCGACGCAATTATCACCGGTTTCTAGGCTGAATAAATATTCCTGAGTGTCTGGACAAACATTCGCTAGGCAAAAATACTGCTCAATTGCTAATGAAGCTGAGGAAAACTACCGATACCTGTGATCGGAATGCTTAAAACATTATGAATTAACAGCGCGAAATTACACATTGATGGATTTTTTTCATTCTCTCGTTTAGTATTCGTCATGTTTGTCACTATATGTTTCTTCAGTTTGTTTTGGTCTGTTTTTCCTCGTTTGTATTTAATTCATTGTCAATATCAGCCATTAATTTATTTGAAAAGATTTTGATGAGCCTGTAAAAATAACAGAAACAATTAGCTACTGAATAAGTTTATGGAAGAGAATTGATACTTCTTATTAAGCAAAATTCATATGCATTCTCATCTATTATCCTAAATTACAGTGATTAGTCTTTTTATAAAAAGTATTGACCTGGTTAGTGATTACGTATATGATTCAATAGAATTATCACCTTGATATCAATTATGAGGAGAAAAGTTGTATTGCTACTTACCATTTGAAAACGCCAGGGAAATACTGGTTTAGATAAAGGGAGACTAGACCAGAAGTTGTCGAGATCCATACTTCATCGCAACGATTTGCAATGGCCACAGACATCAATCGAGCACATCTCGCCGAGGACATCCGATTTTTATTAGGATCCATTCTACCTTGTAAAACCTTTATAAAGACATAAAGATTTGAATCAGACAACTATCTTCTATAATGAATAGCAGATCACTCTAATCTGAAACTTTTAATTTCTACTACCTGATTATATATACATGTTTTTGTGTGCTCGTGTTACAATAGTTGGAAATGTAACAATTTATAAAATACTGAAGATGCGTTGATATGTTACAATGATCATCGAAGAAATATTAGACATCAATCTTCTACAGTGGTATCGATACTGTGTAATCACTTACCTCCCCTTCTTTTTCTTTTAATGCATCCTGTAATAGGTTGGTATAGATAGGTCCTGGGCAAACGGAAGTGACGGCTATATTCTTACTATATACTTCTGGTCTTAGAGAATCAAACCAGCCCTAATGAATATAACATGGCTGAGCATTAACAAATCACAGAGAAGACAGACATTACACAGTCACATACATTTTGTCACAAATATAATTTGCAAGTGATATTTTAATACTACGCCTTTGTTCCTTTTTCTTAAAATTCCTTTACTAAATTAAAGCATACCATAAAGTATCGTATTTAGCCTTTTAATTGGAGGTCCTAAGGGTTTCATATATGGCGAGGAAATATACAAAGATGATTCTATAATCCCTAAATATATATATTGTAGACAAAAGAATCTAATCATGTGCAGAATTTTTTATGGATAAGGCTTTGTTCTTAGTAGGCGGTCATAATGTAGTGTTTGTCGCGTAACTCAGAGTAACTATATTGATTGATAATGGTATGGGTGTCCTGTTGAGAACCTGTTATCACCAGATTGGGAATTTGTACAGTCATATACCCAAGAGGTCAATCTTTAAGGGGATCTTTAATGTTCTGCTGTATTTTGACTACGCTTGCGCAATAGATAGTTTAAAGATAAGGTGATTAAAGTGAATATATTCAATAAGAGCTTTACCATCTAACATTTTATTACCCTGCATCAAACGTACATTGACCTCACATCAATATCACTACATAGCTAATAAAAGCAAATTAATATTTAATGGAACAAGTAATGCATGTAAAAGTAATGACGTATATTTTACCTGAAGTGCGTGTTTTGATCCAAAATATGAGCCAGCATACAATGCTGCACCTGCAAGCATCAGACACCTAATTACAAACATGTCATCAGACACTTCATGAAAATAGTGGGTTTAAATATAGGATAAATTGTATATAGTTATATAAGTATATAAATACGTCATGCACTTGTATGGAGGAGTACCTAGCGTCACACGATCAAGATAAACACGAGCTATATACGTAATACAAACAAAATATATACACTATGAAATATATACACATATACAGGTAGCAGGTGAATCAGACGGTAATAAGCGCTTAAAATTTAAGTTTATAGGAGTCATTAAGACGACACCAGTACGTATATCAGCATCATTTTTTACGAATTGAAAAGGTCAAAGAGGCAATGTGAAGGATGAGTGCAAAAAGATCCTGCTTGCAGAGTGTACTATATCTTACTTTTCGTCTAAATATAACTATGCATGTCTATGTTGAATAACATATTCGTCTTATGTTATCAGCACAATGCTTGTAGATACACTACCACTGACGTCCCACCTAGTTAACCTCACACAGACAGATTACCTAGTTTAACTACCACATGGTGTGTGATATTATTAAATTCTGGTTCAGAAAACTAAAATAGTTTATCTGTCGCAATAATGGTAAATACGGTGTGTTTTAGAAGCTTACTTAGCTAACCGGTTTAAATACTTGTAGTGCAATGTCCTACACAACTTACATAGTTTACCTGCCACAGCAATATTCAATGCGACATCAACACAATCTTCATTAGAACTCAAATTCGACGAAACTAAGACATAGTGTGAACAAAGAAGAGATTACAGGGATAGTCTTTAAAAAGCTTAAAGAGAATAAGACAACATGTTCCGGAAAAAAAGTCTTCTGCTTCATCGATGACCGTCTCCATGTAGCCACTTTACTATCCACAACTGACACCCAAAATGTTTTATACATCTTACCACGTAAGGTGACGACGATGTGGTCCCGTGATTTAGGACAGAAATGGCGCTTAGTTTACCAGTCACACCACAGGTAACCAAGATTTGTGTTTTAATTCAGAAAACATACCTAGTTTGCCAGCCACACTACTGGTTACCACAATGTGGCCTTGGTTCCTAGACATCATATGAGGGAGTACGGCTCGTGTTAGGGATACCGGCCCTAAAACGTTGACAGCCAGCAGCTCCAGGTCAACAGCCAGGCAGGTAGTTGTCCACTCGCCTTTGTTAGTGCGTCCAGCGTTGTTGACCAATATATCTATCTGTTGTAATGGAATGTATTTTAAAAATTTACATTTGTATATGCAAGTCTCAAGTAAAATTGTTAAATTTATTATTGCGTTCTGCTAATGAAGTAAAACCCCACTCTCACAAATGATGAAATGAAATGTAATTGTTTATGAAAATATTTTTCATATTTAGTAAAAAGGTCCATTTTACATCATGGCCCGATAGGATGTCTGTGATGACACTACGTTTTCTTAATCGTAGACACACAGGTTTAGCACTAGGAACCTACCGTACGATGTGTTAAAATTTAGTGCAGATAAAACTGACCACAATTACCATTATTAATACTAGTATCTCCGTTGTGTAAAACTTCACCGGATACGTCATGCGTGGTGATTACTATGATATGGTGTACATAACACGACAATACATACCTTTTGAAACGTCTTTAAGACTTGTTGAACAGCAGGTTCGTGGTCCGAATATGCCTTTATGTCAAGTTTTAATACTAAAACATCGTCTTGACTGAGACCACCAATGCCTAGAATGATAAAATGTAATGGTACTAACTTTCTTAGAAAACATTGATTCACTATAAAGTATATTGCAAATGAAAAGAGTTTATTTGGTATTGGTCCTGAAATAACACACCAATTTCCTAATTACGCTGTACTGGCAATAGACTGATAAAGAATGGAGATAAATTTTGATGGAAATGTTATGTAGAAAAAGCTTACGGATGCATTCTTTTTTCACACGTTCAAGCTCATTTTCCCGCCTTGCAGATAACACCAGACGACATCGTGCACGTGCAAGTTCATAAGCAAGAGCTTCTCCGATCCCACTGGAGGCTCCAGTGATCCAAACCACTTTTTCAGCCAAACATTCTAAATACAAAACATAATAGATACGTGAGGAGTTTGTCCAGAGTCATTTCATTTATTGATACTTATATGTTTACGATGTCATTTTCACGATAAAGGAAGGAAATATCATTTGAAAACATCACGCATGATAAGGTGTATTCTGGCCTGTTACTCTAACCACAGGAGACAAAGGAGAATAAACATGTAGCAATTATAATGACATTCTAACTAAAACACGTACCTGGAGATTTTCCGAATCTTTCCTTTAGTTGAAGTAATATATCGCTGTCGCCTGACAAGATCATGTAGAAACAAATCACGGCAACAAGTGCGACCAGTCCGTTCACGAGGTACAGCCAGTCCATTGCCGGATAATCAGGGTAACAGACAGGAAATGATGTAGTTAGCGTCGTAACGGTGAAATTCTGTGAAGATAAAAACCGAGATAAATCGATAATGTCTGAAATTAAAGATAAACACACAGATTGGTTAGAATAACAACTGACTGACTGCAATACCATTTGTGGAAATCAATATCTACACAAATTCTTCTTGACACTCGACATTAGAATGATTGTCTCATTATGAATGTCTTAAAACGTGTCGCAAAATTTGCACAAATGCATCGGCTTCCATGTTGTTCAAATGTACAGGCAACAAAAGGCTGCAATTTTAACTAATTTGTATTAACTTACCATGGATGGTTCTGTTGGCATGCAGTTCTCTCCTTTGCTTTTGTTAGTCAGAAAACTTGTTGCTTTCTGACAAGTGTCAAACGATGAAATAGAACTGCATATTAAGGAGAGTATCTATACCTGTTCCTATAGATATCTCCACAATAAGCCGCTCTACCTCTCATTCATTGAAGTTTAAATGCTAAATGTTAAACTTGATTGCTCACCACACGGTACGACATCTTATCACAGGGTACAAAACCATATTCGTTTTACAGATTCTGTTGTCGACCTGTCACTTGTATACTCCATTATTTCTCGTAAATTTGATACTAGTAGTGACTATAGTGTTCACGGGCATATTAAATGAACATTTACGATGTTCGCAGATATGCTTGAATAAACAAAAGTACACTCTTTTTCGAACTTTTTACATCAATATTTGAACAAAAATAATAAAACTTTAGTATCGATAATGCTCAAAGGTGAAATATGACCTGTAAAAGGAAAAGTAATGGTTTTATCTATGTTATGTCAACTTTTGTTCTTTTGATTTATGCATTACCATCACGTTGGCCACAAAAAAATCCCTTTAGAAAATATGATTGTTTGCATCAAATACTTAAATTGCGAATAGTATGTGGTGAAAAGTCTCTTAGATAACCAAAAGATACATGGTTTGGCTATATATGTTGTGCCGAATAAGGACACGCCAATGTTGGTCCACTTCGATTCTTTCTTATATAAACTTAATTAACAAACATTTCGGTTTTCAATATTATTCTCTTTAAAAACTCGCATCAAAGTCTATCGAACCTGTTTTGGAATTTAAATTTTTTTCGTCTTTGATTGATATTTTGACGTAATTTATCGATCTATTTTGTTTTCAAATAATTTGGATGGAAATAAGAAAATGGCGAACATAAATATTCCTTATAATTTATAGAATCTGAAGAAATGTGATACAAGTACTAACCGATGAAACTGTACTGGTAACGAAATCCATTGTATGATGTATACCCGTCAATGTACTGATCGTTATGTGTTGGCTATGACAGTTACAGGTTTATATAAGACAGCAACACCGGGGTTTTTATCTTCCCTATATTCCGGGTCAATAGACAGAGCAGTTTGAGGTTGATAGTGTGATGAGTAGTTTGTATAATTAACATTTTTCTTGAATTTCAAGATAGAATATCATTTTCATGTATAATTACATCGGTACAGGTTACAGGGTTACAAGCCTTTTGGGGATATTGATGCTGACTATCAAAAAACGCTTGAATGCCACACGTGATCTTGGCATTTGCTCCAGTAATAGAGTATGGATAACTAAGCTACTTTGGAGTTTTTCCCCCCCAAACTGATTGTATGTTTATTCGCAATCGATTGCATTAAGCTAACAACACGTGTATAGAATTGTACTCAACAATGTCCTATTATATCGCAGTAAGTGTGATCAGTTATAACCCCTAGGGCCGGTACAAGTCTGTCCACAAAACACTTAAAAAGGGCACGAATCTAAATGACGTGACAACAATAGACGGGTGTTATTTACTGGGAATCCCTTCCTAATGAAATAAATAAATAGGCACGGACTTTTCCAGGGATTCCCTTCATGACGTCATCTTATTGTGACATGCATGCCATAATGACATATAAAACATTGTATTATGGAGTATGGATGTTGTGACACATACACATAGATAACCAGAAGTGGTAAATACAATACAATGACATTGGGTCTGGGCTAGTGACATTTCAACTGCATATATTAGGCCTGGTCCATCCTAGAAGGCTGGACATTCTGTAGCATGTTGACTAGATAAAGTCCAGTATACACCAGACAAAGGCAACGTTTTACATCGCCATATACAAAACATATTGATTTTGTGAATCAAAATAAACAATGCTCGTTATTGGTTCATTGTCAAAGTTATAGTAACAGGGAAGAAAATGTAAGTAGGTACCCTACGTAGAAGCACCATAAAAAGTTAGTGATGCCAAATTTTAATGTTGACAGGAGGCACCAAAATGATGACTGGGCACGACAAAATTTTAGTGATGTCAGATTTTAATGCTGACAGGTGATACCGAAATGTTGACGAGACAACAAAACAGTGAGCGATGCAGTATTAAAATACTGACAGGAGACACCAAAATGTTGACAGGAGACACCAAAATACTGACAGGAGACACCAAAATACTGACAGGAGACACAAAAAATGTAGACACTGGATACGTAAAAACTGATTGATTCCATAATCAAATATTGACGGGGAACATAAAAAGGTAAGTCATGCTATACTCTAATGTCCCAAAGTCAAAATGAATTAGAATAATCAGGCAGATTTAATTAATCGGGTAAAATATATCAACACAGGAGAAGAACTCTGTTAAAATACAATTCAAGCTCGTGTTTCTTGCATACATGTATAAAAGTGTTCCGAGGAATTCGTAATTGGAGAAATAAGAGCAATTGTCAAGGGCTATTTCATCGTGATAGGAATGCTCGGAGATGAAACACAATGTGAAATGTACATAAAACCCAAATAATGGAACAGATGTTCTTTAAATAGCATCTATTTTTAGCACAGACTACCCGGAAATTTTATTTTTATATATGCAGACCTCAATACAAAAATGTTTTATATGCCAGTGTCCGTTAACACTCAGGTAATGAAACCGAAGCGAAAAAGATAGAATGAATGACATGCAGATTTTATGAGACACGGAACTAAATATCAAATGTACATCTTACCTAGAAACTGACCAAGCCAAGGGGGACCACCTAACCAGCCAACCCTGGCTTTATCTCACATCTAGGGGCAGCTGCGATAAATCATATTTGCCAAAGGGTTCCCAGCATTCCTTAGTAGAATGACCTACATAACTATTCGATATATATACATAAACAAATCACTAATAAAGAAAGCTGTAGAACTACCCTGTCATGTAACAGACCTAGGTACCTTCTACTGAAGAATGGTTTAGCCACTATAATGTGATTGTCAGGAGTGTCATTCTACAGTGTTCCGGTTATGACATTTCAGTGTGTTGACACTTTAGAAAAGGTTGTATTTTTTCAAACCCTAATTCTGATCTTTAAGCTTGCAACGATTTACCACTCAACGGTATGAATTTTCCAAGTATACTCCATTGATTTCCGTGATAAAGCCAACACATTTGAATCATTTTGTAATATTTAATTATTTGGTTCTATGATGGTGGCGACACAACTACCCCGCCAACGCGATAACGCGGGGTTACTTCTGTCGTGCCAACCAGCATGAAATGGTCGGAATTAACATTCTGTGGTAAATAGGATTCCTAATTTGTTTTGAAAGGTGCTATTTACTTGTGTTGTCCCCCTTTTTCACAATAACTAAAGATTTATTTACATATTTGCATTTCGAGATAGGAAATGTCATGTGTTTGAAGGTTTACGTTCACCGTGTATAACATTTTTATATAAAGTAGTAACGATGAGCGTTGATAGCCAATTATTTGTCCTCTGTGACCCCCGAATGCATTATCACTAGATTTACTGGAATTTACGTCATGACATGGTTTCCTGACGAAGGATGTGTACATAGGTATATCTGATTTTTTTTAAATAACATCTTTCTCAGATGAAATGAAATAGCGACATGATTCATATAAGTAGGGTTTGGTATGATCATTATTGCTAAACACATTCACATTACTGGAGAGTTATTTCATTGTGATTTTTAATCTTCGGAGGCATGATAATGTTTGGTCACGCACCTGTCCATGTCGTGTACATTGTTTTTTTATATAAACAATACAATCCATACTACACTTTTATAGGTTTCAGCAATTTGCAAGTACATTTCCTATATTAGATATGTACAACATTAGTTTCGGTGATGGTTAACGATATTTACGATATGATGCTTTAATAATCTTACTTAAATGGGTCAGGTAAATAACGACGGCGATATAGGCCAAATAGTTTTAATTCAATGGAAAATCACGAAACTCGAGCACATTATATGAATAGTAGGAATGAACACTTTAGTACCGTGTAACGTCACCAATAGTTCATTATCGCTTATTACTGTAAAATTTTTATGTCAATGTCAATATATTTTCACATAATTTTAAAATATGACCTTGTATTGAATAGCTATGTGATAAAACCTTATTTCTATTCAACAATTTGTATCTAAGAGACTCTCTTGTGAAATATATAAATACCTTTTTATTTTATCATTGGCCTTTCAATATTGGTTTATTTACCATTAAATTGTGACATTTATTATCCAAAATAATATTTACAATATGTGTTTTTTCAAGTAGTAACAGACTTTATTGGAATGTCGAATTCTAAATTCCTTTTAAAGTTGCTTGTTCGTCACTACAAGTTTAGTGTCTTAAGTATTCTGATGGGGAATTTTTCTGTTTGTGTGTGTGTAAATTCTTTGAATTAATTGAATTATGTGGTCAATACATTTAGTCCCCCATCTCCTTCTTTTTGGTAGAATCCTACACCTATTTTGAATAGCTACACTTTTCGCCCCAGGCGTTAGAAAGCCAAGACAACTTAAGAATGTAATTTAATTACTTATTCGTCATTTCCTATGATTTTACTCAAATAATAGTTTACAATTGGTTTACTCTGAACAATCCTTTCATTTGACATCATTTAAAACGACGTTTAAAAAATCTAATTATAAATTGTAAATTAACCTATCGAGATTCTATACACTTGTGGGTAGCTCTTTTGTAAAACCGTTTAGCTGTTTGAAGTAATTTCCACAAAAAAATCTAAAGTACCAAACGCAGGACTTTTGTACATTTAAAATAATTCAAATATAACGTTCATGTTTTGTCAAAACCCGGGGAAAAATTGACTATCTCTCCTTCATCGATAAATAATCATTTCAGCAAGTACACTTACATTTTCACAAACAAGCTATGGGAGTTGGAAGAAAAAGGTTATTTCTACATCGAAAGGTGAACAATGACAACATCAGGTTGATGCGTTCTTTATGATACAATCTTGTTGTGTCTTGTTTAGAATATCTCAGTTCTAAACCACAGTTATTTACTGATAAAGTTCGAACTCTAAATGAAGTAAATAACTATTTAACATCACCGACAGCTTTCATCATCTCAGACAACTACAGGTACATCAATGGTTTACACTTTGGCCATGACTAGGCCGTGGGCGATTTTTTTCTATAAGTGTCCTTTATATGGTAACATTGGAAAAGAATATTAGAGCGTGACGTTTCGATGACAACACGGTCAAATAAAACAAAAAAGACAACACGGTTACCTTCATCAGACAAAAGACACATATTAACGCTGACGTACGTAGTGTACGGACGTACCACAATACTATATACACTAAGGTCGAAAATAGTGTGATGAGGCGGTAATTAGATTATAGAAAAAAAAATAGTTACAATGTATTATAGTCAATTCGGCTTCCGAAAAAGAAACCCCAAAAAAAAAACATGAAAACTTGTTATCATTTTGTCATCTGATAACTCGTAGCTAATCATAAATAGCCATCAGAAGTGAGAAGAGTCGGTTTGTATCCGTTGTAATCTAATACCCTTCTTATTTTGTTAAATCGTTACGTATTTTTTGTATGTAGTTTAAGGTTTTTTTTATACGATGCTTATGCTCAATTTAAACGTCGTGTATGTTACAGACTTTTGTAACACATTGACGAAATATATGATGAATTGATAGATTAAGGACATAAACAATTTCTGTAAGCACAATGGGCGCTCTACATGAGGTTGCATTGTGACTACTTATGAATGTTAACACAAGGCAACTACAGCTATAACCTTGTGTTTACCTGGAATTCATATCCTGCGTAAAGGAGAGTAAGACAAACTGCCCATGAATAACGCCGGTTTTTATAGCTGTGCATATGGACCTTTCAGACAAGCCTATCTGTCACGACATCACTATCTGATTACAGACAAGAGGCCGTTTCCATAAGCCACGTGTCTTGATTTTAAAAAGGAAAAAAGTTTTGCTTGGATTTAAAGTTATAATAATTTAATAAAAAAATAAAGCATACTTACAAAAAAGGCAATATATTTTATATCGTCAATCCGAGCACCTCGTCTAGTTGTGGTCAGATTTAAGTTTACGGAGTCAACTTCTAACATATAGTTTACATCAGAGGAACACAGGAGCACCTCTATGCCGATCCCCTTTTAGTTATCCCACACTCTACAACACCGGAACGGTCGACCCGATCTCTATCCCGACCCCTTTATCCCTCTATCTACTTTCACTTCTTACTTCTGTCAGTATCCTATCTTTTCGCGCCAGGTAAAAGCAAACGCAAAAAGGCCGTAATAGCTGACGTTCATGAAATAAAATATACCACTGTTAAGTTAATAAGTTTACAATATGGCCATGTCGATGGTAGCTATCAGAAATTTACATAAGAGTATTATATGATGTTTTATGTTTCATCCCCATCTTATTTACATAAGTGAAACATCAGATTGTGACAATATATGGAATAGAAATACTCACCATGATACGTAGATGGTGTCCCATTGTAGTGTGCATGAACATAGCAACTCGTCATTACATACCATAGCTTCTGTTAAAAATAGCCCCTGGGGAATCCCTTTCTCCTTTCAACTGAATCTTGATTGGCCGAAGATATCTGTCGCTGACCCCAGTAACACCATAAACAATGGTGTTTTGTTACATTGATTCACCAGCTGTGTGATTGCGAAATTCTTTAACATTGGGATAGTCTGTGTAGCATGACACGCTGGTGGTTATGCTTGAAATAGTATTGTTAGTGATTTCATCCTAATGGGCTGTTCCAGAACAAACTACTTCGTTCGGGTATTTTACCTTTTTTTCCTTTCTGCCCACATTCCTGGTCTTGGGTCTTAATTTTTCAGACAAACCACTGATTTCGCATGCTTTTTAAAAGCAGAGTTGGATGGGTGAGAGTGAGGGTCCAATTATACAGAAAAATAAGGTGAGGTAAGGAAGTGATACATATTTTTTCATAAGTAAAAATTTGCCAACTGGCTTCAGTTGCTCAAAGGTGAGTTAGATTTAACCAGTGGTAAGAGTAAACTTTCAAATGTGATTTAAAGAAAAATGGAAAATAGTTTGAGACAGGTCAGATTGATGTTGAGTCAGTTGTATTCTGATAGTACTTGTTTTTCCATTGACAACAATTAAAAAATTTCATGAACCACTGAATAAGCGCTGGGGCCGTGGGATGATATTGTAATGATTGCGGCGACAATTAGAATTATATATCTAAAATACTGTACTCACAAAACTCGAGTAAAACGTAGTGTTGATTATGATATAAAAAAAACCCAATTACTATAGAAATAGAGGAACATCGACATAATTAAAAGGAGCCATGGTGAAGCCTCATTAAAATAGCTGTGGAACTACAGCTATTATCGTTTTAGGTGACAGGATGGTGTTTACTAAGATAATGCGGATAACATGACTATTTCTAGTGCAACCAAGGGTTTATCTTTTTCGAGTGTACAGTCCCTAACATATGATAATAATTTCTTGAAAACAAACCCGCTATAAAAAAGTAAAACATAAAGATGTAGTTAACGTGCCACCTCGCTGTTAATTTTGCGAGGAAATATTTATACGAGAAATATACTTCTTATACTATTCGTCAGTTATAAGACCGACATTCAACATCATGCTCTATAAAACACTCCACTCAATATCAATATCTTTTATTTCTTAAAACTTAGACACACTATCGTGCTTTGTTTTTTTTTCAGAATTTTTATAAAAGATCCGATACTTTCTGTAAAAAGTTAAGCAGGTAGGTATTTTTGTTTTCGGTTTAAAAGGAGGAAGCCAACAAATTCCCCATCTTTAACTGTCTTTAACTGGTTGTCAGATGAAATGAAAATTTCTATACGGTTACCGATCACCATATTATTTCACTACTGTATCAAATCAACGTTACAATTTGTGTCCGTTTTCAAAATATAAACCCGATTAAGTAATTTGATTTATAAAAAAGATATGATGTTGAAGAACCCCTCCCCCACCCCCACCCCCCCCAAAAAAAAACCCAAAAGACGACAAGGTGTCACTGCCCTTTAATATCAGATAATGTGTAATGTGTCACCTTGACCTAGTTACGCAATAGTGAACACTCTATCAACTGGTCGTGAAAATCAATATCATAAATTACTCAGTACTACCATTTCGTAGGGGAAAAGAAGAGTTCATATTGGTACGGAAACTAATTACTTAAATTCATTATACACGAACTGTAGTTATTATTTGTAATTTTCAAGTGTCATTCTGACCTAGTTGAGCAGTGTGGTGATGCTTATATATTTATTACTCAATAAAGAGATAGGGATGGACAAACAAATGATTTACCCAGCGATATAGACACATCTGATATGTTATGTATGGTTTGTTCTCTTGTCATCGTGTTCGTTGACGCTTCCCTAATGTCTGATGGCACCCAACTGTCTGAAGGCATCCGACCCTAATGTCTGATGGCACCCAACTGTCTGAGGGCACCCGACCCTAATGTCTGATGGCACCCGACTGCCTAAGGGCACCCGACGTCTGATGGCACCCGACTGTCTAAGGGCAACCGTCCCTAATGTCTGATGGCACCCGACCCTAACGTCTGATGGCACCCAACTGTCTGACGGCACCGGACCCTAAAGTTTGATGACACCGGACTGCCTGAGGGCACCCGACCCTAATGTCTGATGGCACCCGACTGTCTAAGGGCACTCGTTCCTAATGTCTGATGGCACCCGACCCTAATGTCTGATGGCAATCAACCATCTGAGGGCACCGGACCCGAATGTTTGATGGTACCCGACTGCCTGAGGGCACCCGACCCTAATGTCTGAGGGTATCCAACTTTCTGAGGACATCCGACCCTAATGTCTGATGGCACCGACTGCCTGAGGGCACCCGACCCTAATGTCTGATGGCACCCAACTGTCTGAGGGCACCCGACCCTAACGTCTGATGGCACCCAACTGTCTGAGGGCACCTGAACCTAATGTCCGATGGCACCCGACTGTCTAAGGGCAACCGTCCCTAATGTCTGATGGCACCCGTCTGCCTGAACTGTCTCAGGGCACCTGACCCTAATGTCCGATGGCATCCGACTGTCTAAGGGCAACCGTCCCTAATGTCTGATGGCACCCGACCCTAATGCCTGATGGCACTCAACTGTCTGAGGGCACCGGACCCTAATGTTTGATGACACCGGACTGCCTGAGGGCACCCGACCCTAATGTCTGATGGCACCCGACTGTCTAAGGGCATTCGTCCCTAATGTCTGAGGGCACCCGACCCTAATGTCTGATGGCACCCAACTGTCTGAGGGCACCCGACCCTAACGTCTGATGGCACCCAACTGTCTGAGGGCACCTGACCCTAATGTCCGATGGCACCCGACTGTCTGTCTGAGGGCAACCGTCCCCTAATGTCTGATGACACCCGACCCTAATGTCTGCCTGAGGGCACCCGACCCTAATGTCTGATGGCACCCGACTGTCTTAGGGCACTCGTCCCTAATGTCTGAGGGCACCCGACCCTAATGTCTGATGGCACCCAACTGTCTGAGGGCACCCGACCCTAACGTCTGATGGCACCCAACTGTCTGAGGGCACCTGACCCTAATGTCCGATGGCACCCGACTGTCTAAGGGCAACCGTCCCTAATGTCTGATGGCACCCGACTGTCTGAAGGCATCCCACCCTAATGTCTGATGGCACTCAACTGTCTGAGGGCACCCGACCCTAATATTGATGACACCGGACTGCCTGAGGGCACCCGACCCTAATGTCTGATGGCACCCGACTGTCTAAGGGCACTCGTCCCTAATGTCTGATGGCACTCGACCCTAATGTCTGATGGCACTAAACTGTCTGAGGGCACCGGATCCTAATGTTTGATGGCACCCGTCTGTCTGAGGGCACCCGACCCTAATGTCTGATGGCACCCAACTGTCTGAGGGCACCCGACCCTACTGTCTGACGGTACCCGACTGTTTGAGGGCACCCGTCCCTAATGTCTGATAGCCCGACTGCCTGAGGGCATTCGGACCTAATGTCTGATGGCACCCAACTGTCTGAGGGCACCCGACCCTACTGTCTGACGGTACCCGACTGTTTGAGGGCACCCGTCCCTAATGTCTGATAGCCCGACTGCCTGAGGGCATTCGGACCTAATGTCTGATGGCACCCAACTGTCTGAGGGCACCCAAAATGTGATCAAAATGTTCTGGTTACAAAAATACACACGGAGGTCAAAAACAATGTCAAAAGGTCATTTGGTCTGAAGGTCATTGTCAGATTTTGGATCTTTTCACAGATAATCATTTTGCTATAACATTATGCAGCATATTTGGTTGGAAATATATAAGTCAACTGACTTAAGGTCAAGGTCAAATTATGCAGCTTTTAAGTTATGAACACTTCGTTATGACGTTATGAACCAAAAGTTTGTCAGAATTGAAATTAAAGTCATCCTACCAAAAATCAAGACCTTTACGTCACCAGTCAATACGCCAAAACGTTAACTCACTTGTTCATAGGTGAAGATAAGATTCCTACGTTATGGAGATATGTAGCAAACAACGGGGTACTTGCTAGTTTAACCGTATTCTAGTTATGTTGTTAATATTATTTTCTTATAATTTTCATCATAAGGCGACACGTGATCTGTTCGTCTGTATTGTACCATAAATAATAACACACAGTTTGTTTTAGTACGACTTCAGTGCAATGACGCAGTACCCGTGACCGAGTTTTAACAAAGGTAACCAGTTAAACCCAGACAGTTGTGAATGATTTCTTTTTAACTACTTTTAAAACACCTTCAATAAAGATATGTCTTTTTGTTTAACTTCACGATATACAGAAACATTTTTTGAGATTTTCTTCAATAAATACCTTGTAACAAGTTGACAAAATTGGATTGTTGTAACTTTCCTTTTTTTTCAAATAAATCCGTAACCATTTGTTGATGTTATATTCGTCTTTAAATCAATTTTCTTAAGTAACGTGTCACGAAGACTGAATACTTTGTATATAGCAGGAGTCAAACATGTCTATGTTTAGCTAAACAACAACAGAAATAGCTCCTTTAATTTTTTTTTCAAAATCTATTAATCAGTGCTCGTCTTTCCTTGACTCCATTTAACAAAGATTATACGCCACAACGTTATATTTCCCAGTTATCAGACACTGATCACACTTTTATTTAAGCATACATGTGGTCTGTTAGAATGTTTAAGTATTTTATCTACAAGTACCTGTTATTTCTGGTAATGTCTCCTCCTTCGGCAGATTATGTGAAACTGCTGTAGTTTTCCACCTAGCAATACATCATAGTTGTAAAGTATTGAGGAGGTCACTGTCGTCATGGGAATGCCAAGTTTAGAATACAAAATGCTACAGTAATAACAGTGCACAATGCCATAAAGTTGTCCAGTCGAGAGGGTCCTGAAATAAATATCTACATAAGGTTTAAACGTTTTCGGTGCCATCTTTTGACTCAGACGTAAAAACAAAATTTCAGTTGCTTGATGCATTTGCTTTAATCGGAAGCAAAATCTTCAAACAAACATTGTTTTTATTTTCGAAATGAACGATCGAGATTTGCTTGCTTGATTAGGTCCGTTCTTACTCAATTCTTCCAATACTAATGTTTTCGAAAGAGGAAAACATAAACCAAGTATATTTGGATTCCGAAACTCCACAGGGACCCTTTATATGCTTTATAGTTAGCTTTACTAGTTCTTTAGAGAGGTTCAATATCAAATGTTTAGAGAATTCCACTATCAAATGTTCAGAGAGGTCAAATATCAAATCTTCAGAAAGGCCAAATATCGAATATTCAGAGAGGTCAAATATCAAATCTTCAGGAAGGCCAAATATCGAATGTTCAGAGAGGTCAAATATCAAATCTTCAGAGAGGTCAAATATCCAATGTTCAGAGAGGTCAAATATCAAATCTTCAGAGAGGTCAAATATCGAATGTTCAGAGAGGTCAAATATCAAATCTTCAGGAAGGTCAAATATCGAATGTTCAGAGAGGTCAAATATCAAATCTTCAGAGAGGTCAAATATCCAATGTTCAGAGAGGTCAAATATCAAATCTTCAGTAAGGTCAAATATCGAATGTTCAGAGAGGTCAAATATCAAATCTTCAGAGAGGTCAAATATCGAATGTTCAGAGAGGTCAAATATCCAATGTTCAGAGAGGTCAAATATCCAATGTTCAGAGAGGTCAAATATAAAATCTTCAGGAAGGTCAAATATCGAATGTTCAGTGAGGTCAAATATCAAATCTTCAGGAAGGTCAAATATTGAATGTTCAGAGAGGTCAAATATCAAATCTTCAGGAAGGTCTTATATCGAATGTTCAGAGAGGTCAAATATCAAATCTTCAGAGAGGTCAAATATAAAATCTTCAGAGAGGTCAAATATTGAATGTTCAGAGAGGTCAAATATCAAATCTTCAGGAAGGTCAAATATCGAATGTTCAGAGAGGTCAAATATCAAATCTTCAGAGAGGTCAAATATCCAATGTTCAGAGAGGTCAAATATCAAATCTTCAGGAAGGTCAAATATCGAATGTTCAGTGAGGTCAAATATCAAATCTTCAGAGAGGTCAAATATCGAATGTTCAGAGAGGTCAAATATCAAATCTTCAGAGAGGTCAAATATTAAATCTTCAGAGAGGTCAAATATCAAATCTTCAATAAGGTCAAATATCGAATGCTCAGAGAGGTCAAATATCAAATGCAACTGCATCTTGACCCTCGAAATATTTGGAGAAACGCCTTACTATGTCATGAAGAACACAGGCTACATTGGTGCAATCTAATGTGTTTTCTCTCTATGAGACTGTAACTTACTTGAAGCCAAATATCTCTCGCCTTATACCTGTCTTAATTAAAAAAAATGATGTTTTACAAACATTTTCTCGATAAAGATATCTCCCTGGTTTGTATTTGTATAAGTAGAGGCAAACTGTTTCTCGGGTAAACAAACACTTCAGATTGTGGTTAGGTATTGACTTTATATTTCCCATTACCAACACACCATGTATCATCAATGTTTGCTGAAATTTTCCACGTTCAAAGCACTATGAATACCTTGATGTGCCAATGTCAATAGGGGGCTCAGACAAAACACTAATTGAAGCAGTACTTCCTTATGCAATCCACATTGATATTCAGGATGTGTTTTTTTACAGAAGATGATTCACACAGGGATTATCCAGGTGCTTTAACTCTATCTAACAAGCTGTGCTGTTTATTATGCAACATTCGCAGTCTGGTCCCAGTCGTTGAAAGTCATGTGATATTCGAGTCGTCTGATCACGTTCACGACGTGGTACGATAACTTTGTAAGGTGAGTTCATCGACCTCGACCTTCTCAGCTTAATTTTAGTCAATGTTACTGTTTACACAGCAGTATTGGGATTATTCCTTATAGTATAATATCATAAACAAGAGTTGAGACAAATGTACAAATATGATTTGTATTTATTTTCTGACATATAACATAATCATGATCACTTCAACATCAAACATTATATATCACAGCTTGGCCAGTATAATAGCTTAAAAAAATAAAAATAAAAGGTAAATAACAAAAGTGAGGTTTCCCCCCCCCCCACCCAAGACTCTTTGCTGATATCGTTTATAAGTTTCCTCTTTGTAATTGCTGTAGTTAAACAAAGCAAACATGAAATGACCTGAAACATCTGTTACTGTCACCTACAACTTTGTTTCTATAACATCCAGCAACTGTTTACACTGCTGGTTAATTTTCTTTTGGTGTGCCAGGAGTATACCTCATGTTCACTTAAAGTCCTACCTAGGCCAAAGTATAAGAAAAGTCTAGCTATAATGTAAGGAATGTATTAAAGCCCTTAATGTATAAAAAACAAAATTCCTTTTAAAGTAACTAAAAATACAAAACTACAATGGTTTCAATATAGATTAGTCCATCATATTCTGACAACGAACTCCTTTATCTACAGATTAGGTTTAGTTGCCAGTCCACTCTGTCCCTTATGCAATGTAGAACAGGAAACCATAATCCGCATCATGTGGGAATGTCAGGAAGTACAAAATTTTTTACAAAGTCTTGAAGTACTTCTAGAAGCACTTGTTATTCCTTTTGCTTATAATAAAGAAAAATTTCTCTTTGGATTTTCATTACAACATCAAATGCTTACATCAGCAAAAATTGACAATGTAATACTAATAATTATTAAGAATTATATCTATAAGACTAGATGCTATCATAGAAGATTAAACATTAATGCACTTGTAAATTATATCAAAGAATATTACTCTGTTCAGAAATATATAGCAAATAGTCAAGGGACTCCAAAAAGATCAGATTTGAAAATGAATGGAGAAAATGGAAGTCTTTGATGGAAATTGCATAATAATTTGTGCAGGTAAATATACTTCACTGTAAAATGAAAACCCTTAATAATGTAGGATTTATGATGTGTCTATTGTTGTATGAGTACTTTCAAATATAATGTATGTAAACATTTTACAATCTGCACTAGGATAACTTGATTATGCTGAAAAATTGCATGCATTATATAGACCGATGTAGTTTCATTTTACTGTGTAGTATCAATACTGTAGTCTTCCCTCAGTTGGCTTTACTCTGTGATGCTGTATAATAACATTATAATTACTAGGCCAATATAGTATATATATATATTTTTTTTTTCTTCACCCCTTTCTCTTTCAATCATACTCATAGTTAACAAGCTAAATATTTCTCCAGGACTAGCAGACTTTACAAAGAATAAAATGACCTTTCATTGTGTATTTTAGATTTTCAATATACTCAAATATAATTTTTCTCTCTTCCACTAGCCCAAAGACCTCTGTCTTGTTCCTTGCTTGTCTCTTTTTATCTCTGCTATTCTCCTCTAAAGTGTGTGAGGGTTTCAAAATGTAAGTGAAAAAGATTAAAAATTGTTGGTGAGTGAGATACATAGATGTGATATGAATGTTTAGCCCACTATCACCCTCTCTTTTCTTCTCTTTCTTTTTCTCTGTCTCTCTATGTGGAAGGAAAGTGTGTGTGCGTGTGTAATAAAGATGACAAAGTCATGTGTTTTGTTGTGTATATAGAAATGGTAATTGGTTTTTGAAAACCATATTTTCTTAATTATATATCTATGGATGAACCCTGATTGCAATATTCTAATGCTGATGGCAACTATGAAGATAAGAATGTTGTGTAAACTAGGATATTATCTACAATATACTTAAGTTATTGATTGCAATCCTATACAAGTATGGAAGTTTCTGTGTGTGGAGTGTGTGTATGCTTATGTGATGTTAACTATACTTGTAAAAAATGCTTAAAAATAAAAAATTACAAAAAAAAAAAAAAAAACCCAAATGTATCCTTGGTAATTCTACTGATAACTTAGTACAATCTCACCGCACAGAACATCTCTTGTTACTTGAATACATACAAATATGTTGTCAGGATGACAGTTGTGTACATAACTTATCACAAGAATCAAAGAGCATATATGGCTGAATTTGTCGAAATTGGGTAAGAAGTTTTCAAAATATAGGAATTTAGTATGTATATAAACTATACTTCAAATAAATTTAAAATCAATAAACTGCAAACTCTTGTACATACATTGTACAAACTTGTATCCCTACTGTTTATTTTCAGAACAGTTACAGGAAATGCAGCATAAATTTATAATTTTTGGATACAATAATATATTTTAAGTATCAAAAGAAGTTCAAAAAGTGTAATGTTCTAAGGCTTGAAAAATCATCCAATGAATGAAAACTGCAAAGATTTCATAAGTATGTAAAAAAGGATTTTTTCAATTTTACACAACAATGACGATGATATATATCTTTATTAAGTAACGAGATTCAGATTTGTCTATTAAATAACAATTACCAGTATGTACCCATCTTCAGTGGACTACTGTCACTACTATTTCCAAATACATATGATGTAACCTGGGGGGGAGGAATGGAGGGGACTTCTGGTATGCCATTGAATACTGATATCTATCGAAAGACAATTTTAATGCATCTGGTTCATTTTAACTTGACAGTAGATCGATGTCATTCTTTGATCAAACTTGATATCTCTCACTCTACGGGCATCTGAAGTTGTGTAGGTAAGCACTCATCTGATTGAGCTGTTATGGCCCACCTATAGACACATATTTTCACACAATAATATAATACAAAACTTTACTTGCTATAATGATTTGGAAAACACTGTAGAGGTCTAAGACACTACAACACCTGAAACTAATTTTGCAAACAATGACAATTTTTCGTTATATTCATGCAGAAAATTTCCTTACCACACATAGAATGTTCAGTGAAACAGAAGAACCATTATTGATCCTTCTTTCCATTATTTATGTGATACGATTAAACCAGTTCTCTCCCCTTCCTCCAGGGTCTGATGGTGGGTAAATTGGGTCAATAGCTGTCTGCACTAGACTGCGGGCAAGGTCCGGCAACAGCTTCCTGTTGAGGTTAAAAATCAAAGTTTAGCCAATGATGATGTTTTCATAATGTGAAATAATGCCACACATATCTCCAAATCCTTTTCAACATCACATGAGGAATAAGATGTCTTCATTGTTCGGCTTTTACCAGCATCACTTCGAGTGAAATAGCAATTCTTTTAATTTGTTTTGTCTTGTGACTTTTTTATAATATTTACCATCATCTCACTGAAATCTGGTTACGATACTGAAATGTATGTTATACAACTGTAAAATCGTCACTGTATATTGGAGTTATGAAAGAACAACAATAATAAGATATCTATATGTACCCTAAACTTTCTAATGAATAGACAAGTCTGTCAAAATATTTTGTAAGGATGTAAGGGTTGTCAATATATTTCTGAGGAATACTAGAGTTATTTCCCCTATGTAGTTGCTACTTACTGTGCACAAGCAGGTGCTCCATTGATCTCCAGTAACCAGATCTTCAAGTCATCATCCAACATAAAGTCAAAGCCAAATAGCTGGAAACTCTGGTATCCAAGACAACTTGTACATATACGCTGTAAGATCATAGGTTACAGATATACATATGTACACTGTAAGGTCAAAGGTAATAGAGAATTCACCATAGAATGTTGCTACATCTTTTCCGAAGGTCAGAGGTCATAAGTAACACCAGGCCAACTCAGCCTGGTGTACAATGCTCAAGTAGGGTGTAAAAATTATCGCAATTCAATAATAAGACTAATACAGGGCAAAACAATGACAGAGTAAAATACATTATTGTATCAAACTACTGTTAATTGAATCACCACTAAGAAAACACAATATCATGCCATGTCAATAAAGTCAATGTAATTCAATTGACAAGAAAAAAAAAAAATATGACAAAGCTAAAACAAACAAAAGGGCAAATACTTTTACAAAAATTTCAAATTGAAATGTCATTCAAGAGCCCAAAACTTCGTGTCATGGTCATAAGCATCCCAAGGTTAAAAGTGATGCCTTGTGTGTGAGTACTTTTCTTCTTCTCTTCCTTAATACATGTGATTATTATACCTCAAAACTATTACCTACTTTAATCAATCCATATTATAAAACATATTATAATACCGGCTATCTTGTGGGAAAAAACTTGTATAGGCTTAGCCTGTTGTTTGATCCCAATTGTTATTGCATTTGTTTGTAATGTTATATGTGTGTGTTAAATGTATGCATTAACATTAAAATATTTTTGAAATGAAAAGTGATGCCTAGAATCTGAGTGAAGATATCTCAGGAAAAATATCTCATTTATCATAGTTATTAAAGGTATGAAGTTTGATGGAAACTGCTTAAAAACAAGATAAAAGCTGCTGATTAAACAAAGTTGTTGAATCCAAAACATCTCCAGGAAACACAATTCAATGTCATGGTTTTAAAGGCTACTGAAGTGTTTCCATGGGTACAGTAATTATTGTAGGAATCTTTTAAGTGGGTCCACCGCAACATGTCTAAAATTCTGATCAGTCCCATTACTTAGAGATAGAGTGGGTTTTCAAAATTTGAGGGCATATCAAAGGAAAATCATGAGTCAATGACTCAAATATCTGAGTCTCATAAAATCACTGGGGCGTGAATATACCAACCTCTTTTACTATGGACAGACAGGTTTTAATTATTTCTTTTATCTGTGGTATAATCACTGCTTCCATGGTTACAGAAGACTTTTTCCACAAATATCTGAAATAGAAACAAACTTAGATGAGTTACATAACTGTATATACATAAATGAGTAATATTAACACTTATGAGGATTTTCACAAGCTCCATATTTTGTCTGATGGCATGGGGGCGAGGGGTATCACACATCTATCCAATATGATAGCTTATTTTTGAATTAGAAAGAGAAAGATTTTTTTGATCAGATAATGTCAAATCATTTTGAAAGACGTGAACATCCTTTTTTCTGCCAAAGAAAAATAGCTAATGTATCCAAAGGAACAGAAATATGGAAATAAAGCAATAACTGATTATCATTCTGGTGAATAAGTACCTGTTCATGTCTTAATTATAGAAATTATTCAAAGTTTAAAAGAAATTGGTTGAAGGAACTCTAGACAAGATAAAATAGTTGAAAAATAAAAACACACAAGGGACCATTATCTTCCTTAAATTAACGAATTTAAGAGAATCTGGAGGAAAAGCAATAACAAACTTTCATTGTCAAAATCCAAGATGGCCACCTGTTCTCAGCCATTTTGTTTTTCTAATCAATCCCAAAATCTAGAGTGCACAACTGGGGACCAAGGGAAACTTTATATGAGATCTAAGAAAGATCCATCCTGTATCTTCTCAAGATAAAGTTTTATCAAAAATTGATCATGGATGGACAACAGATGTTGGGTGACTTGATCAGCCAATCATCTGATGATAATCAAATTTTATGATGGCTGACATCTTATTATAATATCTTAACTTTTGAAGGACATTTTTATTCACATTTCTCCCATTTTTCACTGAAACAATAAAACCCCTTCCCTAAAGTTAATAAAACGTACCTGTTAAATTGGTCGTAAAACATCTCATTTCCTTCCTCATATGCCCCAAAGTTTGGTGATAACTCAAGTTGTAGACAGTGGTTGGTCAGATGTCCTAAGGTTGCATCAAGGTCGTCTGCTTTGTAGCTTTCTGAAGCTGTCCTTAGTACACCCTCCCGAAATAGATAGATATTATAGTTGGTATCAAGTAGGACCCAGGATCTGTTAAATAAGAAATAGATTATTTAATTATCTTATAAAGTAGATATGATTACCTTCGACCTCTGTCTTGCATTTTAAATAAAATCTCTATCACTCAATTCACTACCCTAAGATTCCCACCATCATCTCGGGTAATTCAATGTTCATTTGACAGTTATCAAGAGAGAGATGGAATAATGTGATAGATTTGTTAGATCCGGGGCACAAACAACAATCCATAAATATACCCAATAACTCACAATTTTGAGACAAGTAAAGTGGTGAATTTTTATCTGCTATATACCTCATTAAATTTTTTATTCTTTCATAAATATATTTTCAATAAGCCTTCTTTTTCCGATCACCCTCCCACCACACTTAAACCATAACATGGAACCAACTCAGAGAAACTGGCCGTTATATGTTCGCCCACATCATCATATACAAACAAAGAATTTGAAGTTGAATACCAGTTTAAAAAAAAAAAAACGGTGTGTAAAAGAATAATATCCCATGCCAATTGAACATACTGTCAGAAATATTGTTCAACAGTAAATAATGACATATACTTGGGAAAATTATGGTATTAAAAGGCATGCAGTATGATAGATCAGCTGATGAAATTAAAGAGTGAGATTAAAAATGCCATATCAAAGAAAGAGAGTTTAATGGTTGTTTTTACAGACTTTGAAAAAAAGCCTTCAACTTGTTATGAAAGGAGGGATTTGTGTATAAACTAAGAGGTATTACTGTTCATGGAAATATGAATTCATACATAAAAATAATTTTAAGAAATAGATATTAGGCAGATTCAACAGGAAGTATTTTTCAAATATTTATATTGTTGAAAAGGAACCACTCCTCCTCCTCTACCCACCCTGACTGAGGAGTGTGGTGTCACCAACTTTAACCACAACAGACTAATACTACTCAATTTGCAGATGACAGTGTTGTATTGTATCTAGAGCACATAACAATGTTAAAGCTTTGTGTACTGCCATTTCATGCCACCTAACACTTATACAGAAATGGTATTCAACCTCGGTTTTAAAATTTCAAGACAAAAATGATAGTTGAATGATGTATAGGTCACCCAAAGCTGTAATGCAAAGGTACCTAGGTAGGTGACCAAACAGATGTAAAGGACAAACCAGGTTAAAACAATGGAGAAACTGCTGAATTTTTGTAGTTTAATTGTCTTCCTTTTCGGCTTTCACCTCACCAGTGTATAAAATCCAAAATTCAACTGTATTAAGTACGAAAAAGCTTGATACCGAACTTATGAATAGTGGATATATATTGTATGCTTTGTCTGGATACCCAGCCACATAGATATAGTCTGTAATGACTTAGTTTGGAAAGAAAAGAATCACCACCTATACAAGACTTAAACTATACCACTACATCCTAAACTTTATATTCAACAAAATGGGGGTGTCAATAATATCATATTTCACAAACAACACCATCTTATATTTTGGAATATGATAAATTTCATATGCAAATCAAACTCTTTCCTAATAGATTAAATTAATTTTTTAATTTCATATTATTTATACTTTCAGAAAAGTTGAATTTATTTATGAATTATATTGATAGTTGCTAGTACTTAAGACTGTGTATTTGTGTGGTTGCGTAATGATAGTATGGTGTATAGTTGAATGTTGTGAGAAGGGGTGTGCAAGTTTTTGACTTGATCACCACCATGGAGAAGATTTATGGAGAAGATTTATATAGGCCTCTCTTGTTATCTGGTGTAATCATGTAGAAAGTTAAATTGAAAAGTTTCTATACCAAAACTTTTAATAACTTCACAGGAAAAAATATTTCAGTTCCTGGATGTTAAAAGTATCAAAACTTTTTAACACAAAAGTATCAATATCCTACACTGTCGATATATGTATTGTAGTTGGCTGTTTTTTTAAGTTATTAGAATCTTAGGTGGGACAGAGAGGTGTGATGTATTGCTCTTTCAAAGTCAAGCCAAAAGTCGCCATCCCACTAAATAACAATATATTAATTTGAGGTGAATTTTATAAATATCCTGTTTCAAAGTTTCAGTGAACACACAGGTCAATCTACTGTGAATTTACAAGACTGTAGATTAAAGTGGGAATGGTCCCCCAATATACAGGCTAGATTTTTCATAAGGGTAAATTGTTAGGTTCCCTTTCAATAGGATTTTCTCAGAATGAAGTTGTTATAGAATTAGTTTGATTAACAGATGAGGTCCATACCATAAAGGGACAGTCCGGATACAGCCTCCTCCCCTACAATCTGTTTACTAGCTGAATATCAGTAAACAGATACTACAAAACAATACAATGAATTTTAAGAGCAATAGGGTAATTGTGCTATACAATCATGATCAGTCCCCCATTTCGATCAAAAATATTATAAACTACAGTTGCATGAAAACTAGCCCTAATTCCAAAATGGATTTACCATGTACCCAGCCAAAACACAACAACACCTAGATATCAGGGGATATATCTCTGATATGTTTACTCACATGACAATAAGCTCAGCAAACAAGATATCATAGAGTCAAAGCTTACTAGTATGGTAGTTCCAGCAAGTTAAACAGGACCATCATTATGCAGGGAACAATGTGGGTGCTGGTGCTGAAGGAGGTACATAAACTTATATCCATTTTACTGTATTTCTAGAAAATAACTTAATACCTTGTAAATCAGACAAGATAACTGGAAGTTTCCATTTTCTTGAGTAAAAGAACTCATATTATGAAATAGTCTGATAATTTCTCTGATTACATGTATATTGACTTTCCTTTATATGTTAAAAAAATCCTTACTATTTATTGTCCAGTGAATATCATTAAAGATTTCTTGTTGTGAAATCAGAAGGTGCATTAACAGTAACGCCAAGCCATTCCTTGTCAAAGCTACCTTCAGTACGTATTCTACTGTACAGTACTTCATAACCACCTCTCATCTACTTACCTGTACAGTAACACCAAGCCATACCTGGACAAGAGACCTTTGACCGTACCTCCATTACCACCTCTCATCTAAATACCTGTACAGTAACACCAAGCCATACCTGGACTAAAGACCATTGATCTTACCTTCATTACCACCTCTCATCTAATTACCAGTACAGTAACACCAAGCCATACTTGGACTAAAGACCATTGATCTTACCTTCATTACCACCTCTCATCTAATTACCTGCACAGTAACACCAAGCCATACCTGGACAAAAGACCATTGATCTTACCTTCATAACCACTTCTCATCTAACTACCTGTACAGTAACACCAAGCCATACCCGGTTAAGAGTCCTTTGACCTTACCTCCATTACCACCTCTCATCTAATTACCTGTACAGTAACACCAAGCCATACCTGGTTAAGAGTCCTTTGACCTAATCAGGAGTGAACATTATTCTCACAGTTAACTGTACTTTTCTTTGAAGTGTAATTAAAAATGATTATAACTTTTTGATCTAAATGTAGGTGGAGTCCATTTCAAACAACCAATCAAACTCATAAACTGAATTAACCAATCAGAAGCAAGCAGAGTCTATATAATATATTTTTTTTACCAATTGAAACCACTATTGCCTGAGCATCTCTTGGCACTGCTTGATCAACAGTTTATCTCTACACTGAACCATGGCTGAGATGACCACTTCTGACCTTGTCTGCTATGCACAGAAACTCCAAAGCCTTCTGCTAGCCCATGACAAGGCTGCCAAGCAAGTCAGCTTCTTAGGTAATTATCATAAGTATAAATGTTATCAGGTTTAAACTTTAAATATCAATTATTTTGTCTATTTCTTCTATTAATAGGATCAAACATAACAATCAAATTAGATTTTTAATATGTTTAATATTATTTTGCAGATACATTCTTTTTTAAAGTCAAAAGCCAATAAATGATTTTTTTCCTTCAGAGACATGCAGATACATGAAATATATGAGGATTGAATGAAATTGTTTCAAGGACTCAATAAAAAATTATGAAGGTAATGTGTATTTACTGACAACAGATTCCATGTTCATGTACAAAATCTGGCAAAATGTTATTCTCCCTGTATACATTTACACTGTATATCATGACATTGTGATAAAAGTAAATGATTTTTGTATATAAAAAAATGAATGTACACAAGAAACAATTTGGAATAAAATAATCACATGAAAAACACATGATGATAAAAAAACATAAAATAAGTAATATATAATCTAATATTTTTCTGAATGGCTTTTATTAAGAATACAACTTACAAGTATTTTTATAGAATATCATGTCAATGAAAATTTTCATATAAACTCCCTCTTTATTCCAGATGACCAGATGCTCCGCCTTGACCGCCAACTCTTTTTATCTACACTGGACGATGCCCACAGTCTTGTCCTCCACCTACTGACCCGCAAGTCCATCATCCAGGGTGTGCGCAAGATGTTTGACCAGTACCGATCCACCAAGCAACACCAAGTTCAAGAGTTATCTGCCCTTATCCTCTCATCCCTGGGAGGAGAGATGGACTTGGAGATTCCAGTCACAGCAGGACGGAATGTGGAAACAGATGAACTAGCCAGGATGTCTACAACTAACTACAGTGTTCTCTGGAGGGGTGTGTGATGCCAAAACTTTGTTGTAAGTTTACTGTTTAGGTAAATGAAATATTATAGTATAGTTAAGTGCTTTGTTTATATCTGTAGGATACCTAATATGAATTTCATGGTTAACTTAGTGCTTGTTGTTGACATTAATGTACACCTGTGTTTCTGTGTCCTAGTGCTTTGTTGGTATATTATCCTTTTATTTTTGTTTTTATGATGTGTAAATTTGTAATGTTTGTGTTACCATGTTGTGCTGATTTGTTGTCATTGTTAATGTTTGCCACTGTGTCATAATGTTATATTGTTATCATATCTTGTTGTTATACATTGTCATTGTATGTTTTTGTGTCTAAATTCTCGTACCTTGTAATATAATGTTGTGTTACTAGTGTAGTTTTTCATTGTCTTAGTGGTATATTAAATTTTGAAATATAAATATACATGTCATTTCATATTTTCTGTTTGTTTTCTCAGTGTTTTCATTTCTGCATTATGCATTTATCATATAAACAGCCAAGAGGTCGATAAGATATCAGAGACGACTGAGACTGTCATGGATTCACTGCAAATAACTATAATTATCCTAAGGAGAGATATTGTAATTGACCTAGTACATTGGACGGGGGAGAAGAAAGAGGGTAAGACCACATCCACTGTTGTAGAATTCAGTCAATATTGACAGAAGGAATGTATAAAGGCTAATTCTAGTAAAACTTACATATCTTACCAATCTCTGAAGGTAAATTCAAGAGACACATAGAAAACTGGCCAGTGTGTCAGAAGGCCAGGGAAGAAAAGAAAATGTGTGTTTGACCATAGATAAATTACATATTGAACATTATACACAGGTCCAGTACCATACCTGCTAACGGCCACGTTAGGAGACAAAGGATGCAGAAACAATTCCTTAAATTCATCAATCCAACAATCACTATGACAGTTAAGAATGAGAGTGTTTCACATATATTGATTGTACTTTATGGAACATTAGTGGTGTATTGCAAAAATAACAGAAATGTAATATTTTTCTCAAATTTACTCAAAAACAAATATTTGGATTACAAATAATTATGAAATGGAAGTAAAAGGTTATACTTCGTATTTCCACATAGACACAACATTCATTCTCAAGGAGTAGATAGACTTGAACCTCATTTCTGTTACTGAAGTTATCCGTGAAACTTTTGTTCTGCTACAAATTGAAGTATTAATTAGAAGAAAGTGTAAGACAACATACCAGTAAAAATGATACTATGTTAATGTGTGATTTCAATAGTTGTACCAGCAATATATACTAAACAAAAAAAGAAAGGTAACACTACTTTATTCTGTGATTAATTAATTAACCCCTTCATAAACGCTTACCAATCATGTACGAATAAAGTAACTGATCAATTCTGATAAAACTGCAGTCATGATTCATTATAAAACTTTGTTCAGTTGATTTTATTCGGCTGGACGTTGGGGTCAATTTCAAAGGTAACACCATTAGCAACAGGAATGGCCACCGTTTGCGAAGTAAACAGAACTGCAGCGGATAATTCGAGGAGATATGTTGTTCCATTCAGCAATCAAAGCTTGGGCCAGCTCCTGCAAGTTTGCCTGCTGATTTTGATGTTCTCTCACGTGTCGCCCAAGAACATTCCAGATATGCTCAATCGGTGACAGATCAGGTGATTTAGATGGCCAATCTACGTTATTCTGCTGCAAGAATGTTCTGCTGACGCGACTGGTGTGCGCTGGTGCGTTATCCTGTTGAAAAATGGCGCCAACGCCATGGCATCTTAAGAATGGTAGAACCACTGTTCTTAAAATTTCGTCCTGATATCGAATGCCGGTCAAATTGCCATTTAACAAAACAAGCCTGGTATGAGTCCCCCCACAAATACTACCCCATTACACTTCTGCCACCAAAGCGGTCCCGTTCTGCGACGCAGCAGTTCGCAAAACGCTCCCATCGTCGCCTCCACACTATGAACCTTCTATCACTGTGTTGCAGAAAAAACCTGGACTCATCTGAAAACAGAATCTTGTTCCATTGTCGTAAGGCCCAACAACGGTGAACATGGGTCCAGTTACGCCGATTATTACGGTGACGTCGCAACAAATTGGGTCCAGTGTAGGGACGCCGTGCTTGGTAGGCCCTCAACCTGTTGTGGACTGTTTAGGGAGACACACGATGCCCAAACAATGTCCTTGTAGTCTCTACTGCGGTTACGAATCGATTGCGCAAGTGTATCAATCGTATACGACTGTCATCCCTGGCGGTCGTTTTACTTGGTCAGCCACTTCGGGGACGAACAGATGTTGACCCAGTTTGGTTTAAACGACTTACCAACTGGCAAACTGTCTTAACACTGCAACCAAAATGTCTTGCAACTCGACGGCAAGACTCCCCAGTCTGGATCATGCCTACAGCCCTTTCTCTCTGTACTTGTGACAGCTGGGGCAAAATAATAAAGTTGATAGATAGCAAGATTCAGTGATTTCTATGTCCTAAGGATCTAAGGAACAGTTGTCAGTTTGAATGTTTATGAAATTCAAGCAAAGATACAAGTTAGTCGCAGACTTTCACGCTTGAATGATTTTGGAAACCCCCTTGGATTTTGTAATGTAAAACATTACCATTTTCTAATATTGCACAAACGCCATTTTGTTTTCACTCATTTACAGGTATTCGCCAAGGAAACATGTTAACTTTTCTTTTTTTGTTGAGTATATGTTATTAAGTGAAAAATTGTACTATACACGACAGTGTCCAATTGTTCACATACTGTGCAGACAAAATATCACTGGCATGATGATGTAATGAAGATTTTTTGGATACTGGTACTCTCTCCACTAATCATGATACCTTTAATGAGTCAGAAGTATTACCTGACAATGTCAACCAGTATAGTAAAGATAACTATGAGCATGTTTCTAAATTCACAAATGAATTGCTCCAAGCTAAGAAACTTTTTCATTAAGTTAAATATGAGTATATATAAACTTTATTTATTTTACAACAATTGCGAAACAAGTTATGCCAACTTATTCTAATCACTCTTGTTGGGCAGGATGTAATGCTCGCAAGGGTCTTATTGTGGGAGGAAACCAGAGTACCCCCGGGAAACCCGCTCCGGGAATTGAACCTCGGTCGACTAGGTGAAAGGAGTGCATTACCACTGCACCACCCGACCACCTACACATGAGTACTGATCAAGGTATAAGATGAGTTAAATAGAAAAGTTAACACTACATGTACCAAGATTGATGACTCTATCCCTATCTCTGATACTGAATGACTATCTTAGAGTTGGCAAGGCTATATTACTACCAACATTATGTATATCATTTAATTGAATTTTAGACTCTGACTGTTTTCCTTCAAAATGGTCTGTTGCAGTAATAACAAAAAAAAATAAAACTGAACCCAATAATGTCCAAGGTATTTACGTAGTTGTCTGGGTAAATTGTTTACATCTATATTGATCACAATATTGATATATATATCAGAGTCAGGTGATATTATCAGTGATCCCATTTTGGTTTTCCTCCTGGCAATACATAGCATTCTAGATGCTATTCAATTATTTCAATGTCATTATGTGAAATATATGACTTTATTCCTTTTTTGTTGATTTTAGAAATGCATTTGATCGGGTTAATTTATTTATGGTATAAATTGTCTAAATTAGATATTAGATGCAAATTTTGTGAATTATAAAGACAGTATATAAAAACATATCATCTTCTCTAAGATTTAATGGTGCTTTTTTCAGATTTTATCCATGTTGATGTTGATGACAGTTGTTAATTTTATCTCTTGATACTTTTTTAAATGTATGTAGATGTTTTTTAAGCACTTTTCATTTAAAGTTGTATCTAATCTTAATGCTATATGCAGATGACCTAGTGTTATTCTCGGAAACAGTGGAAGGTTAAAAAGAGTTGTTAGATTATTTGGCTAGCTATGATGAACAATGGAAATTCATAGTAGATATTGATAAGACAAAATTTCCCAAGGATGGGAAAATATGGATGAAATATGGCAAATCAGTGGTGATCAATCGACATATATCAGGGTTTATAAAGTATAACAATGCATTCAACAGTATCCAGAAGCAATGTTCGCTTTACTTTCAAAATATGCAAACCTAAGGTTAAACAAGAGGCCTAATGGACCTGTAGGGCTCACCTCAGGGCTTAGGCAAATATCATGTCTCTAAGCCTATTCGTTCATGAGAAGTTGTTTCACGTTTTTAACAAATTTGACCCCTGTGACCTTGAATAAAGGTCATGGTCATTTCTTTTCACAAACTTTGTCTGGCTTTGCTCAGGCTTGATGAACTAACAATGTTACATATATATGATACATATGAGAGCAGCATATTGTGTTATGCATGTGAATCATGGAGGTCCTGGATGCAAAAGATAGATATTTAAATTTCTGTAAGAGACTACATAAAGAAAAAGAAAAGTACATGTTATGTACACTGTAAATTTAATTCTTGGAAACTTGGTCAAAATAAGTTGATTTTGAAAACTGTATTTTGAATAGTGGATATCATTTTCCACTGAAAAAGAGAACAGGAACCAGTTTTAAATGGATGCAATATGTAAACAATCTATTATTTGGTTTAGGATTTGGTGATTTTTGGTGAGGTCAATCAACTCTATATTTGAAAATACAAAAGAATTATGTCAACTAGATAAATTTATTGTTGAGTCAAATAAGTTAAGGATTAATTTCTTACTTAATTTTTCACTTCCTTTGCTAAGAATCTTGTATTTCACACATATATTGTACCTTGTATGTGTAAACATGCTGTTTGGCCAAAAATTTATATATTGAATGAAATTCAGAATCAAACAGGCCATCTTGAAAATGAAGTTCAAAATTTACAATGCACAACCAAGTCCCAACCTAATTCTAATCTAATTACCGGTACAGGAACACCAAGCCATACCTGGACGAGACACTGTTGATCTTACCAACTTTACCACCTCTTTCTAATCACCTAGACAGTAAAACCAAGCCATGTCTGGACATGAAACCTTTGATCTTACCTACAGTACACTCCCCTCCTAATTACATGTACAGTAGCACCAAGCTATACCTGGACAAGACACCTTTGATCTTACCAAGAATACCATGTTTAATCTAATTACCTGTACAGTAACACCAAGCCATACCTGGACATGAAACCTTTGATCCTAACTCCAATATAACCTCTGACCTTCATACCTGTACAGTAACACCAAGCCATCCTTGGACAAGAGACCTTTGATCTTACCTGCATTACTACCTCTAAGCTAAGTACCTGTACAGTAACACCTAGCCATACCTGGACAAGAGACCTTTGATCTTACCTACAGTACACTTCCTCATCTAATTACCCGTACAGTAACACCAAGCCATACCTGGACAAGACACCTTTGATCTTACCTATATTACCACCTCTAATCTAATTACCCGTACGTAACACCAAGCCATACCTGGACTAGAGACCTTTGATCTTACCTACAGTACACTTCCTCATCTACTTACCTGTACAGTAACACCAAGCCATACCTGGACAAGAGACCTTTGATCTTATCCTGAGTGACTATCTACTCACACATAACTGTACATTCCTTTAAAACGTCATGAAAAGCTTGCTATCAATTTTGAATTCATCCTTTGTGACCAATCAAGAAATTGACTGAAGCAACCAATCAGAAATAAGCAGAGTCTATATAATCATTTTTTTTTCAAAGTTGAAATCAATTCTGACTCAGCATCTCCACTACCAACTTCTCAACCTCTACTTTACCACCAGTTGACCTCTACTCTGCACCATGGATGAGATGCCAACTTTTGATATTGTTTGCTATGCCAAGAAACTCCACAGTCTTCTCATTGCCCATGATAAAGCTGCAAAGCAGGTTCACTTCTTAGGTAACTATAATCATTTAAAAAATAAATTTTCCAATATTATTTTTCAAGTCACAAATAATAATATATTGCTTATTGTTTCTGTGCCATGCCCTGTAAAACTGATTTCATGCATAGATACACATTTTATTGTTCATGATTTTAGTTCTAAATCCCAATGGCTACTGTGATGAGATCCTCTGAACATATATGGTGTACAATAAAAAATTTCAATTCCAGATGACCAGTTGATCCGCCTTGACCGCCAGGTCTTTCTATCTACACTGGATGATGCTCACAGCCTAGTCCTCCACCTACTGACCCGTAAGTCCATCATCCAGGGTGTTCGCAAGATGTTTGACCAGTACCGATCTACCAAGCAATACCAGGTCCAGGAGTTATCTACCCTTATCCTCTCATCCCTAGGAGGAGAGATGGACTTGGAGATGCCAGTCACAGCAGGAATGAGTGAGGAAACAGATGAACTAGCAAGGATGTCTACAACCAACTACAGTGTTCTCTGGAGGGGTGTGTGATGTTGAACATTTATCTACTTAGAACTGCTTGCAAACTGAAATTACTGTGGTATTACTCAAAAGTTTTATATCATCGTATATATCAAATTGTTACTTCATAATAATGTACAGTTTAATTGTCTAGGCAGTGCTCTATTGATTACATTGAATGCTAGTGATGTAAGGGTGTCTTTCTGTTTAAAATCTTTGATGCTTTTATATAAAAGTAACCCCAGAAATATCATGTATGTTAAGTAATTTTTCTTATTGTCGAAATATTTCTGTATTGTGTAACTGTTACTGTACATTTTTTGTAGAACTGTAGAACTTCTAATATTGAATAAACTGATATAAAATCACTTAATGAATGTCCTGAGGTTTTTCAGATCACAGATGCACCTTTAATAGTTTGTGATAGTGCTACAAATGTGTAATAAATGTCTAAACAATCATTGGATAATTGTTGTTGTTTATATATTTCATTTATTTATTTATGATGATAATTTTATTCTTTGTACATTGCCATATCATGCACTAGATGAAATATCTCAAAACTACACATGGATAAGAAAGCATCACTAAAATCTGGCCTATGAAATCTGATTATTTGTCTAAATACAAGACATACATATGTTTTTATAGACCATTTTCTCCTTTGTACCCAAAAGTAAACTAAACACCATTGGAACCAAGGAAAACAGAAGCATGCATGTTTTTGGAAAGGATTCCTACATTTCTTTCAAGAAATAAAGGCATAAAGCCTTTTCTGTCAAAATCCAAGTGATTTTATCTTATTGATGTCATAGTCCAAAAATTGCATTTTCACATGGGACAATCTATATATAATAAGAATGATCTCTAAAGCTCTTCTCAAGAAAAAGAGCATTTAGAGATGTTTTGAAGGATATCATAGGCAGTCAACAGGGCTAGGAGCATACATACCTTTACTGAAGTACCCTGCTTCTTATGTAACATTTTCATTATCAAAATAGTCACCACACCATCCTGATGTCTTTCAAACTTTTAAGGATATCATTTCCCTAAACCTTCACTAGGGCTTTTCCATTGACCCTGCAACCTCATTGGCTATATGCCTGGTCTTAGACAAAGGACAAACATCTGTCTGTCTTCACCATACATGGAACTTCACTTTTTTTGCATAAACAAACAAAATCAAAGAAAAAAATAGAATTAGAATCAGAAACTATAAACAAGAGGCCCCGAGGGCCTGTATCGCTCGTCTGGATCTTTATGACCAACAATACTATATCTTTGCATATGTTCTACAGTAGATGCTTAAAGCAATATAATAAATTACTCCATATGGAGGACCCATTTCAGAATAATACCACTATCCTAGATGTTCTGGATAATCAGAAAATGTCATTTAAAGGTTTAACACATTTGAAGATGGGTCAACGTCATTTCTTTTTTTAAACTTTGTTGGGCTTCATCAAAGGAATCTTCCATCCAAATATGATAACTACACCTTTCCGTATTTCAGAAGTTGTTTAAATGAAAACTTGACATACACAGGACGGACAGACGACAGACATTGCGCTTTGGCATAAGCTCACTTGGCACTTTGGGCCAGGTGAGCTAATAAAGGGGTAGTTAAGATATGGGGTACAGAGAGATGTTTTAGTTTGCCCTCTTTAAGTCGAAATCCTGGATCTGCCCCTGGTAGCCTTTAGATAACAAGTAAACAGTATCATATACCTGTTAATGGAGCAAAACCTGTCAAACAATCAACAGTCAAAATTTAACAAGGAAATTGAAAGAGAAGTTGTCAATAGCAATTTCCTGTAACTGTCACCCCTGGGAAAGATACAGAACCTTAAATTTTGAAACAAAATTTTAAAAAATTCGAGAATCAAGGATTTCAACAGTAAAACTGTAAAGGATCAGCAGATTCTGTGGACATGTCAACACAAAAAAAAATCTTTTGTAAGTACTGTCATTTAAACTAGTAGTCCTATCAGAGGTTATTCCAAAAGTTAAAGCAACTGCTTAAAATATCAGCCATTAAACTGTTACGCCTTCAGAATTGTGTTAAGATGTGTTGGAAGCATGTATAATGATTTATCTGAAACCAGATCTTATATTCATATGCAATTTCCACCATCACAAACTAGACCTGTAATCTCAATATACTAAAGATGGTATATAACCGATGACCAACTCTTGTTCATGTTTCTAAAATCTCATTGCATTCAATAAGTCCTTTTAGTGTAGAGAATGAGAATAGTAAAACCTACACCATAATTGCCAACCTACAGAGTGACCAAGCAAACAAATTCTATATCACTATGGTTATGAGGGTAGGGGAAGTGATCTAAACCAAACACATAGTTTGGAATAGAAACTGCCATAGTAATAAAGGTGTAAATGTCTCTTACAATATAATTCTTTACACTAGTGATGTTTTAACAAAATGTTACTCCACAAAATTGGTCAAAATACTTTGCATAAAGAAATGGACATACCGGTATTCTTGTCATCATAAATTGGTTAAAGTAATCCATACCTGAACAGGATTCTTTAGATTTTACCTCCATTACCACCTCTCACCTAATTCCCTGTACAGTAACACCAAGCCATACCTGGACAAGACACCTTTGATCTTACCTCTATTACCACCTCTCATCTACTTACCTGTACAGTAACACCAAGCCATACCTGTACAAGAGACCTTTGATCTTTACTCCATTACCACCTCTAATCTAAGTACCTGTACAGTAACACCAAGCCCTACCTGGACAAGAGACCTTTGATCTTACCTCCATTACCACCTCTCATCTAATTACCTGAACAGTAACACCGATCCATACTTGGACAAGACACCTAAAATCTTTTTGCCATTACTATCTCTATTGGAATTACATTTACTTTTCCTATTTCTTTACTTTTCAACTTCAAATAGCATATAAGATACAATATGCATATAGGTAAATATTTCATTCAATGATCATAAGATGGTGGAGAACATAACATTTATCAACATGCAAAAGAAAACATATAATGGTCAGTGAAACATTTACACAGTTGATATTTAAGACATATTTTCATTTAGACGTAGCTTGTAATAAATACTTATTTAAGGTTTCTCATCTATGCATGAGAATAATTAAGTAAATTTGAATTCAGATGGAAGACAGAAATACCAGGGTTTGATATATTTTGTTTGGAGGTCTTAGTAGACTGGGTATGACAAAATGAAATGAGTTTCATCTTGATATCATCACTTATTGCATAGGGGACATTGTCGTTGAGACTGTCTAATGCCTTTATATCTGACTGTTTCTATACTTTAATACACAGTATGATAACCTATACTTAGTTATGATAAATTCATATTTATATGTTAAAGATTAGGTGAGATACAATTTCAAGTTGGAATAATCTACAATGTTTTTATACCGCGACATTTACCAGAATTTTGTTGGTTGTTCTCAATTCTTGAATACAACCATCTTGTACACATTGTATAGTAACACCAAGCCATACCTGGACAAGAGACTTTTGATCTTACCTACATTACCACCTCTAATCTAATTACCTGTACAGTAACACCAAGCCATACCTGGACAAGAGACCTTTGACCTTACCTCCATTACCACCTCTAATCTAATTACCTGTACAGTAACACCAAGCCATACCCGGACAAGAGACCTTTGACCTTACCTCCATTACCACCTCTAATCTAAGTACCGGTACAGTAACACCAAGCCATACATGGACAAGACACCTTTGATCTTACCAATAATACCATGTTTAATCTACTTATCTGTACAGTAACACCAAGCCATACCTGGACAAGACACCTTTGATCCTCACTCCAATATCACCTCTGACGTTCATACCTGAACAGTAACACCAAGCCATCCATGGACAAGAGACCTTTGATCTTACCTGCATTACTACCTCTAATCTAATTACCTGTACAGTAACACCAAGCCATACCTGGACAAGAGACCTTTGATCTGACCTACATTACCACCTCTGACCTCATTACCTGTACCGTAACACCAAGCCATGCCTGGACAAGAGACCTTTGATCTTATCAGAAGTGAACACTTCTAACACATACATTCCTTTAAGACATCATGAAAAGCTTGTTTTTGCATTCAAGTGTAGGTGGAGTCCATTCTAAGCAACCAATCAAGTAACCAATTGAAGCAACCAATCACAAGTAAGCAGAGTCTATATAATCATTTTTTTTCTAAGTTGAAATCAATATTGCCTTAGCATCATCACTACCAACTTCTCAACATCTACTTTACCACCAGTTGACCTCTACTCTGCACCATGGCTGAGTTGCCAACACCTGACATTGTTTGCTATGCCAAGAAACTCCACAGTCTTCTAATTGCCCATGATAGAGCTGCCAAGCAGGTTCACTTCTTAGGTAACTATAATCATTTAAAATATAAATTTTTCACTAGTTTTTTTTTCAAGTCATAAATCAAAAAGAATAAATAGCTTATTGTTAAAATAATCATTTTGCCATACCCTGAAAAACTCATTTCATGCATAGATACACATTTTCTTCAGTTCAAATCCCAATGGCTACTGTGTATCAGGAGAATGGATAAATATAATTATATATGACAGTTTTGATCCTCTGGACATAAATAGTGTACAATAAATTTTTTTTTCATTCCAGATGACCAATTGATCCGCCTTGACCGCCAGGTCTTTCTATCTACAATAGACGATGCCCACAGCCTAGTCCTCCACCTACTGACCCGTAAGTCCATCATCCAGGGTGTTCGCAAGATGTTTGACCAGTACAGATCTACCAAGCAATACCAGGTCCAGGAGTTATCTGCCCTTATCCTCTCATCCCTGGGAGGAGAGATGGACTTGGAGATGCCAGTCACAGCAGGAATGAGTGTGGAAACGGATGAACTAGCAAGGATGTCTACAACCAACTACAGTGTTCTCTGGAGGGGTGTTTAATATTCTGATTCTCAATTTTTTGTTTAAAATTTAGTGCTCTTTCACAGCCATACATATCTCATTTTTAGAAAATATTTTTTTACAGTAAATATCATGTTTTGCTTTATTTTGTACTAAAATATGTCTTATGCTTTGTTTTATTATGTAATAATAAATATATTATGCTCTGCCTTTTTTTGTAATGAGTAAATGTCTTACTCTGTCACCTTTTGTAGTAGTATTTATTTATTCTTTGTTATATTTTGTAATAATAAATGTCTTATGTTTTGCCTATGTTATGTAATAATTTGCAATAATACAGTGCTTATGTATTGCAATAACACATTCTTATGTATTGCTATGTTTGGTAATAATAAATGTCTTATGTTTTGCAATGTTTTGTAATAAAACATTCTTGTGTTTTGCAATGTTTTGTAATAATACATTCTTGTGTTTTGATATATTTGTAATAGTACACATGCTCATGATTTTTTTTGTTGTGTAAAAAATGATTTTGTTATTGTTTATTGTACAAATCTGTTTCATAACAGCTTTTTTGGTATGCATATATCTAGCAGATGTTATAATGTACATGTTAGTAATTCTACATCTATTGCATTTTCAGCCAAGTATTTCCTGTAAAACTTCTGTGATTTTGCATTCACTATTGTAAAACTTATAGTAAACTGTTGTAAAATGCTAAATATTGAAAAAATCCTTGACTGATGAAGCGAATCCTTGGTGGGAATTCACAAAATTTGTAGTGCTCTTCTTTAATAGTCATTATGTTTTCATTTCAGATGAGCTTATATGTAATGCAGGCACTTTTGTTGTAATAAATTTGATATGATGATTATTCTTATAATATTGTTGTTCTATTATCACGTGTCATTTCATGTGTTGTATTAGTCACAAAGATTGTTTCAGGATTTCAAACTAGATCTGATATTTTAGATAATATATCCTGGTACCTAGTCTATATATTAATATAGCACTGCCCATGTGATTTCCTAAATACTCACTTCAAACATAGCACTTCAACTTTATCAAACAGTATTGTATTGAATATTTATTTCAATAACATAGGTCATTTGGAACACTTGCTGCTGCATCTAATTTCAAAGGTGATAAAAACTGAAGCAACATAAAAAATGAAGAAATAAGTTAGAATCATTCTTATTCTGTTTTTATCACCGAGGCGACACGGATGAACATGGAACATATTCCTATAGCTAGTAATATTCCTGGTGGATTTTGTTTGATTTCATTTTTGGAAACAAAACGAAAACATGTTTGTGACCCAAAAACCTCATACATTAAATGTTATAAGCTTGCATACTATGATAGAAAAGTGTAAACTGGCCAAAACAATGACAAATGGTAAACTGACTGGGATATATCAAATCAAATCCTGATTCACTGGAATACATGTTACACCTTTAATGCTTTTTGATTTCATCCGAATGGTTACACTAATGATTACAGCCAAATTTAACACATAATGACATGATGGAAAAGCAATAATTTTCAGTTCTGTATAACATTTCATGGTCAACAGTTCACTGTAGAAAACATCAATAAACGTTCCAAGTTTGAAATTTTTTTCTGTTACAATTGAATTCAGTTGAGGCAAGAAATACCCCCTCATCCAACCTCACCTCCTTTTTCACGAGGAGATGGGAACCTGGGATACCTGGATTACTAATCTGACGCTTACCCGATCAAGCTAAAGAGAAGTTCTCTCTAGCCAAGCAGTATATTGCTTGCTAGTATTTAAGCAGGATTACATTATCTCCTCATATCATCATCTTATCATCTGTCTCTGTGAGTTGATAACTTATATGAAGTTGTAGCTGGTACCAGTCATCCTGGATATCAATGGATATCACAAAGAACCGATTGGATTCACATCCTGTTTATTACAACTATTTGGCTGAAAAATCTGAAAATGCTGTATAAAATACAATAATGGTATTGTCCTGTTTTCTGACTTTATAAAGATACTTGATATCTAATTTTCTCCCTCACGTAAAAACATTCTGAAAAAGAATAACCCCATGACAAAGGTATCAACACATAACCATGTTACCAATAGATCAATAATATAATAATGGTAGTAGGCACCTACAGCCTAAATCATCAGCTTTAGGGTCAGGATTTCTATCAGCATCTTACGCTGTAGTATTGTATCCATGCAAATTGAATATTTGGTGATAAACCCATGCACCAATAATAGCCATAACAGAAAAACAATACCATCCCCTCAGAAAAAAGACCTCCAAGTAGTATGAATGGGATGACAATACCCATAACTCTTTTCACTGTCATGATATGGTGTAAATGTCATGTTTCTCTCCAAATTATGTCAGTGCCAATCCATACACTGTATTCAAATTACAATCTTACAATGCATACACATACAGATATTAATCATGCTTCAAATGTGTAATACTATATGGATTGTCATAAGCACCTCTATCCCCTAATTCAGTACCTCTGTAACATGATGATCAAATCAAACATTAAGCTTTAAATAGTTAGTGATCAATTTTGGAATCTTTTCTAGGGCACTAACGGTATTACCAACTCACCTGATTTTGTCAGATCAACCTGATGTTGCTCATAGAGTTGACAAGCTCAAATATGGGAAAAAAATGCAAAAATCACCGCATATTTCTAGATTTTTGTTCAAGATTTTAAAATTCCAAATTTTTGGATTAACTATTGTGAAAATGTTCAAACATGAGATAGAACCTCTCCTGAACACTATACAACTATACAATAGAATTGATTATACCATCTTTTTCCATGATGACCCTTTCATGCAACCTGTTACTCTGGATTTGTGGGCTTTGTCCAAATATCAGATGTCTAGAGGTTGGCGCCACTTCAGTGACTAGTTATGATAGATATAATACTTAAACAGCATTTACCTGATATCAAACTTTCTGTCGCCTTTCAGCAGGTAAGGTTTTTCTATATATCTCTGGACGATGAATCCTTGTGTCTGTGTATCTACAAACTGTATCAGCTCCTCAGGATTACTTGATATCATGATTCCTTCTCCTAAAACAGAGGAAACACAGAATACAAAGACTTCTCTCAGGATTACCATGTAGTATCAACAACCTGAAAAATATATCATGTGTAAGCATAACTTTTTTCATTGATGTAAGTGAAATATCATATAAATGTCATGACGATGATGAGAAGGAGGATGACATAATGGTGATAAGACAATGACATTAATGACAACAACAATGATATCAAGGATGATGTGCATGAAGCTTGCAAGGTTGTTTCTTGAATTTTTGTTTTGCATGTATGAAAATGTTTATGATAAATAAAGTAAATAAAAGAAAAAAATAAATGTCATAATAAATAGGTGTTCTGCAGAAAGAATAATGCAGGCTGTCGATATCAGTACTTTCTTTATCTACTGTAAACACATATCAACCTTGGATGTTGAGAGGCAAACAAATATGCACATCAAGCATGTCATTTATTGAAAAGTATGGATCAGCGTTTCAGTCAATAACATATTTGATGTGAATGTTTGCTTGCCCCTCGACAGCCAGGGTGATTTTTCGACAGGGCATCCTTGAAGTAGCTGGTGACTACTCCACTGAGCAACATACAGGAGAACCATAACATTTCATCCTGAGCCATTAGGGTAAAGTGTCTTGCCAAAGGACAAATCAATATTTCAACAACATTTCAGTTTCCTGAGAAAAATAAACCACTAGAGTCAAATCACTTACCATAGATCTTAACATGATCTTAAGTCTAATTATTTACCAATTGACCTATATCAGTGCCCGGTCCTTTGATTTGAAATTTCACATCTGTTTAAACATCTAGAAGGTCTTATTCCACACGAGGAAGTTACAGTACAAGCTAATGAGATCACATGTTTCCTGTGATTGTATCTCCTGTAAAGTATTCCAAAGTTTTGCTATTTACATCCCAATATGACGTCATTAGTACAATCTGTTAACTGGAAGGCATTTTAAATGGCTAATACTTCCTAAGCAAATAAAACATCAGTACCTTTTGAGCCCGCTGAAGATTTTGCTATCCATATAACAGGTTTTGCCTCTTGTTTTGCCAGTTTTTCAGCTGCTTTTATAAAGTCTTCCCTCTCATCAGGTTTGGGTGACTTGCGTAGTAATACAGCTCCATGTTCACCTGCTTTCTGCAAGTTTTTTGTAATATCTTTTGGACAAAGTATAAAGGACTCTGGTAACCATTTAGGAGCTGGCTTTGCAGTGGATTTGTAGAAATCCTTGAATAATCTAAAAGAAAAAGAAAAACAACACATTGATTCATAAATGTTAGTTAACTTTAGAAAAATGAAGTAAAACAAATGAAATTATCTAAATATGGTATCTACAATTTGTGTCACTAAGTTAATAAAATGAAAACATTTAAAATAATAAAAAAAAAAAAAAAAAATTGTCTGTCATAACAAGTCAGTAACCAGGCCAGACCAGACCATGTCTTTAGAATAATTAATTTACCTGTTACTGGTATAAAGAATTGATCATTGATGACACCAATATGAGGTCCTTGTTTGTCATAACTAAGTATGACATGTTTGAAGACATGGATATGTAGGTTAAGGCTACATATTTGGTTTTCAATAAGGTAGATCATTTTGATTTCATATTCTATGTAACAGTTACTTTGTACCTGACCATAGCTGTCTTCCTACAGAGAATGTCTGACCCTCTGTAGTAGTTAACCAGTTGTACCAATCCGGGGTCATGTCCTGGAAGATACAAATTTACATTTTTCACGCTGCATATGGAGTTTACTTAAGGATGTATGTAACCTTCTTTTTATATGATTTTCCTTTCTAAACTAGAATGCATGTCAAAAATATGTACATTGATATTTGAAAGAAATTTCTCAAGTCCACAAGCATACACAAATAAAAGTAGCTACAGAATTTAAAAAAATCTATGCAGGAAATACTGATTTGGAAGGTCCTAAATTTTGGAATTACATGTAGAATTCCCATATTAAAAGAGAAATTGAAGAAAGATTTTCTTCTGCTAAGAACTAGATCTAAAAGAGATTTTGAACTCATTTGGTAGAATACTTCAAGTGTTTGTCTATTCAGCCAGAGGTCTTGGGGGTTTGATTCAGAGTGAATGCAGTGAAAAATAATTACCTTTGTTACACAACTCATATATCTGTTCAAATAAATAAAGTTAATACTGAACACCTGTACAATTATGATTTTTACATATACCTAGTCTTCCGAATGGCAATTTATTCCTTTCTCCAAACATGAGTTGGAATGACGCTGAGTTGGCTGGCAACTTTCTCCAATCATCTGCTGAATTTTTCACAAGAAAATCTGAAACTGCTTTGTACACACTGCTCTTGACATCTCTTTTCACAAATCCATACATTATGATTCTGAAACATGAAAAATAATTTGAAAGATATACAAGTTCATACATTTTGAGCCATCTAACATTACTGTGTTTGGATTATACACAGGTACTAGCCTTGTTTGGCAATACATCATGGCCATGAATGTATATGAGTGTAATCATAGATGAGGTCAGTAGCTGTTTGCCATGCATAATGTATTGGCTGTATTTCAATTCCATTTAAAAAAATAATTTGTATCAACCAGGTAATCAAACCCTATAAAGTTTGCACTGGTGTAAATATTTATGTAAATCAGAAAAATTAATATAGGAGTTTATACAGATACACATTATGATACATATTTACAAGTGATCATTAGGAAATAAATGATAATATCATTTTAATGTAATTTTGATATCATAGTTAATATGACCATACTAAGTGCATACCACTTCATGCCATTTTAAAAATTTGGTGATAACGGAAAAATAAAAGGGCTATAGTTTTGTATTTTACTATTTAGTGGTTCTTGGGTCAAATGTATACATGCATAAAACTTGCTCTTTCTAAGGTAAAAATGTCCACCAAATAAGTTGTAATAACTTTAACCCACTGTATGCCCAATAACTTAAAACATAAAATGAACAAATTTTAAAATATTACGTATAAAATGAAATGCCCTCCTCTAAAAACGGTAGTCAATGTTAATTCTAGACATGACAAGCAGAAGCATAGTCCGGTTCCATGTTTGGTATCGTCAGGCAATGAATGGGCTTTGTTGTGGAAGTCTTTAATGTGAAGTTAAATCTAGTATATTGAGTTATCATCATAGTCAGAAAAACGTTTATGGGCTACATCTAATGTTGCTTTAAATTTAAGCTTATAATTGACACCTACCAAAAGTTGAACACCATATGTGCAACGGTGTTCTGACTGGCAATATATAATCAAAATGAGTAGAAGAGGTGGCAAGCCGAATAGATGTGGTGGTAAATTTAATCGCTCCAGAGGTAGAGGTGGTGGTGGCAGTAGCGGCAGGAAGGCAAATGAAAGTGACGTTTACGACTACGATGATATTGTGTTGGAAGGACCTGGTAGTATGGTGCCGACAGGAAAACCATCTACAAGAGGCCGTGGACGAGGTGGTAGTTCAAGAGGGGCTCGGGGAAGCGACAGAGGTCGAGGTCATAGTGACAGAGGGCGAGGCCATTATAGTGACAGAGGTCGAGGCCAGAGTGAGAGGGGTCAATGGAGTGACTCACACAGGAGTTCTGACCGACCAAGGTTACAGTATTTCTTTAATTGGGTCGCTCCGTTCATTTATAAGTAGCATTTTGATATATACAAATTAATATTACGCAAACATGAAATGTGAATAGCCTGAAATGGCATATGATTTGACCAAGACGAAAAACACTTGAATATACATGTACAATGAATATTTGAAAGAAGAGGGATAGTCACATTCTTGCCGAATGCTCTTCAGGGAATCAAGTTTGAGTCATTGTGGTAATAATCAACGGTTCTACATGCTGAGCCATAGAAGTATGCTCCATCAGCTTAGTGACAGAGACTATTTAATGTGAAGTGTGAAGTCAAATGCTAGTTTATGTCATATCTATTGATTGATTAGCTGGCAGACATTGGTTTCTGGTCAGTTACAACATCTGCAAAAATGAGCAAGCATTCATCAGAAATAACTTGTTACTAATATCCCATAAGCATATGTACATGTATGCAAAGCATAATGACCAGGCTCATCATTACATCCAGCTTTGAACTTTCACACCTGTTGTATAATCATAATCTTCTACACTTGTTACACCAATGTTACCTGCCAGTTGAAACACCCATATTGAAATACAGGCCATAATTGATTCCTTACACCCAGATGACAATCTAGTGTTCTCTGATGCTGTTTTAGTAACACAAGTTACAAGATAAACAATAAATGTAACGACACATCTACCCATTCCTTTTAGATATATATCATCTTGAACTGTCTGTTTCATGGCTCCAGTAAATATTTTCATTATTTTATCAGTAAATTTAAATAATCAGATTTTATTCTATGCAGGCGATACAATAAACGAATGGAGTACCCCTTATGTGAAAGGTTCATGTTTCGGGTCCCTCTCACTAGTTCCACTTAACATAAGAGACAACACATTTCTCATTTACAATCACTAAGGTTTCCAGCCTTATATGTCAGGTGAACAGGAAATAAGATTTACTTGTGTCTCAATAGTTAAGTTTTCAGAAACATGCATTTCAAACTGCCAATGCAATGTTTCAGTTTGTTAAATTTATTTGTGGTATCTATTTAAGACTTCTAGTATGTTTATTTTTCACATGAAAGCTTGAAAGGATATTAAATTGGTCAAGATATTTTAATGATAAATGATATTAACAATAGACACTTGAAGTAAAAAGGGTTAATTTCAAGAAAATATAACATGGGCAAAAAGGGGGATAACTTTGTAATATTTTCAGCCAATCCTGTTGTATGCCATTTGTATGTTATAATTGTTGTGTATGTTACTTATGCAGTCATAAAGGTAATTCATATACCCTGCTCGGTGTAGGCATTGATTGATCATTTGGGATATGGGTTCAACTTGAGGAGGCAGTGTGTTGTGTATCAAAAGTAAATAATTGTGTCGACCCACATTTGCCTTTTGACCTAGATCAAAGAAAGTGTTTGGTGGAGTTCCATCTCCTACCCTACTTTTCACTGAACCTTCATACTTGGGTTATGGGTTCACATTGGAAAGGCAATGTGTCATGTGTCAAAAGTAAGTCACTGTGACCTACATTTTGACCTTTAAGCTATATCAAAGACAAAGTTTGTCGGAGCTCTACCTTTGATACTACTTGTCACTGGAACTTAATACTTGGAATATGGATTCAACTTGGCAAGGCTGTTTCAGTAGGAAGCTGTAGTTCACTAAATTGTCTTGTTTCTATTAATCTTTTATATTACCAGCTTTAAAAGGTGACATTGGTCCTTTTTTTATGAAAAATAATCACCAACATAATCCCAGACTCATGATCAATAGAAAGAATATTATAAAACGTTTTCTTTATTTACAGGAAGTTCATTAGCTCCCTTAAATTAGATTTTAAAGTAAAAATAGTGAAATATTGAGGTAAAAATGTCACGAAATTTAAACTTTCATTTTGTGCTCTTTACGACTTCCATTTTTTCAAGTTTAAACATACATGAATTGAAATATTTTTGTGCAAAATGCACCACGTAATCACATTGTAGAACTTTAGAGTTCATATTTTTCATAACTATTCAAAAATTTTAGTTGTAAGTATGATGGTTATTTTGATTACCAACTATATGCTTGGAAATGAAATTCCACAAAGCTTGACACTAAGAATATGGCAGTGGCGCCTTGTCAATAGTTCTGACGAAGCCCACATAGTTCGGGCGAAACCAGTCGACAAACCAATAAATCAATTAGCAATGTACCAAAACTTGTTGCAATTGATGTCTGTCCTTGCTTGTTAATAGTTGGTATATTCTAACCATTGTCTACTCTTCTTTGCTTAAGGTATATTAAGTAATAGTAATCTTAGTGGAATTACAGCTGGCTTTTAAGAAAAGATTTTTCTTTTTTGTTGCATACTGGTATGTATGCTGTTTTAAATGACGCATGTTGAAATACCAAAAAGAAATGCAGTTTACAGACCAGTAACAACAAAATAGAAAAAGAATTTGCATTTTAACAGTTTTGTTTTTATTTATGTTACTTTAAAAAGTAATAATCATCATTCATTGGATGTTATACAAACTGATTAATCAGCCTGACAACAGATGGAATAGCAAAATAGCTTATTCAGTTTTGGTGGAAATGTTGCCAGACTTCATGTTTACCAAAGTGTAACATCAATTTTGTTGGTAAGGTCAAACCAGAAATGTATATATTATTGATTATATTAAAAATTTCAGGAGACAGGATGTCCGTGTTAAACTACAAACACTGTATATGAGTGAGGAAAACCAGGATATGGTACGAGACATGTTCAAAGATCTCCATGGAGAAGAACCTGACATTATGAGGTAATGAGCTTGATGTACACTATTGGAAAGTATTACGTATGACTGTAAAATCTATCACCTGTTTAGAATCATTCTCACTAAGTCTCTTTCTCAAATAAATATTTCTAATATAAAATCTGTCTATAGTTTTGTGGTGACAACACATATATCTGTTTTTTAGGTATCATCATTAAATTTATTTTTCCCATGAATGAATATTTTACACATATACAATATGCAATTATGTAATTTTGGTAAGGTGAACATATTTTGCATGAAATGTATCTAATTTTATAAAACTATTTTTTGTCAACTGGTTATGAAATATCAGGATTTACATATGATGTTACTTGATAAATGCAGTTTAGCCAATGTTAAGCCTAATTACCTTACAGTGAGGAGGAGTATGATGAGTTAGATATGAGAACTGAGGACCAATACTGGATGACCAAAGATCCTTTACAGATAGAAGATGTCCAGGTCTACTACGGCAAAAAGAAGGGCAGTAAAATGGATGCTGAATGCATTAGTCACATCGCCATTAACAAACTGATGAGGTAAACCTGATATGAAAAGCAATTTCCTGTTTATAAATGTTTGTCCATAAATACAAGATTTTCAAATCAACTTCTGACTTCACAGGTAGATAGGATTTATCTTGAGAATGATTTTTGGGACTAAAGTATTTAAATCTTGCTTTTCTTATGGGACTGGCATAAGTTTTCAAAACCTACTATATCTCTTAGTAATGGTACTCTTCAAAGACAGGATGGACTTTATTTATTTTACAGCAATTGCGAAACTAACTATTAACTTGTATTAAATTACTCTTGTTGGCCTTGATGGAAATGAACAGGGGTCTTACTGTGGGTGGAAACCAGAGTATCTACGGTAAACCCAGATGGTCAGGCAGGTGACTTCATACCTTTTCACATCCGTTCTGGGAATGAAACCCCGGACGGATAGATGAAAGTTGAGTGCATTATCACTGCGCCACATAGACCCGACCACTCAAGTCTGGACTTGCATGAGAATATCTTACAATAATCACTGCATAAGTGTTTGAAAAACTTTGATGCCTACTCATGATTTTTGGAGTTATAGCTGTTTATAAATATGAGCAAACTCAGTGTTCAATTAGTATCTTCCCAAAGTTTAATCAATATGAAAGCACTGATAACAATAATTATGCACTTGCATGATGTAGTTATTTTTGGTGTATAGATAAAACTGTGTTGTCGTAGTTGTTAACTCAGGGTCTCATCATCACAAATATCTGTAAGTTTCATTTATAAAGACCAATTTCATACTCAAACTTTTTACACTACTTTAAATATGCTCAGATATGATAGACAAATATCTCAGGAAGGTATCATAAAAAGCTACCAGAGCTGCAGGTATACTTAATAATGGACTGTATACAAACAATATGATTTGATAGTGATTACTACTGTTTTACTGTTATTGGATAGCTATAATCATGCTTTGTAAATTTTATAGGGAGATGCCAATATAAAAAATAAACCAGATTCATTTAACAGCTGAATAAGTGCACACCATCATCTGTACTCCTTTAGATAGGTTTCGATTTTAATCTACCTGGGTCTGGATTTATGTGTTTAGGCCACTAACATCACTGGTAAGTCCTAAAAGGACACATGACACATACCAGGTGTATGATGCAGTTTTAAAAATTTTCACTTCATGGTTAAAATTATTATTCAGTTGAGTGTCATTTGCATTATCATTTTATACCTTACTTTATTTATGCCTGGTAATATGTAATAAGTCCACCTATGTATATTGCAGTTATATAGAATCATAAACTAATCCAATTTCATCCTGTTTTTGCAAGTCCTCCGAATTTCAATAAGATGACAAGTGTGGGAGCCCCTGGGCTTATTGCAGGATGTTTACGGTAGTAATGGTACTTTGAAGATGAATGATTATACGGCCTAATTGATGGGTATGCTTTGAGTACATTGTGTTTGATTACAGATATGGGTATGAGAAGAAACGATGCGTCGAAGCTCTACAGTTACATGATGGTGACATAGGAACAGCATTTGAATACTTATTCTGTAAATGTTTTGACATCAACATAAACTTAGAGACAGAAGTTGATGACAATGGAAATGACAATAGTTCTGATGAGAATTTCTTAGATGAGGATAAAAAGGACCCCAAAAAAATCCTAGCAGAACTTGGTCTGACATGGGAAGATATCGAAGAACAAAGAAATGAAGAAATAATGGCCTTGAAATCAATATATGAAGACAATTTTACTGAAAAGATTCCCAATAAAGTCTGGTCACTATGTCTAGATCTTCCTTCTCTTAAAGACTTGATAAAATCTCCAAAACCAGAGGAGGAAGAGACAGTTCAGGAGAAAAAAGATAAAAATGTTGAAGTTTGTAGATTCTATTTGAAAGGATTTTGTCGATTTGGAAAGAAATGTCATTATTCTCATGAAATTCCAAAAGTTGTTCAAAAGATTTTTATACCAAACGAAGAGCTTATGAAAAATAAGCCAGATTTTGAATTAGAATTTAGATTTCCTGAAGATAATCTGTACCCTGTAGAGGCACCTATTGTTGGATTTTCCTCCACTCTGCCAAATTTTCCTCCTCATGTGTGTCTGCTTATCACAGAGCGCCTGCGAAAAGAAGCTATCGACTGTGCGGAAATGCATGCACCTGCTGTGTTTTCTTTAGTCAGTGTTCTGGACGATGAAACAACTGTTGTACATTTGTATAATAAACCGCCACTAGAGTACAGTCAGCCTGAGTGTAACCAGTCCTGGCGACGGAAACAAAAACTGGAGGAGGAACAATCTGCAGTTATGTTTCCTTTCAAAAGACAGACATCCTCGGAGGAAGACTATAAATCAGAGACAGCTACAATGATTAGAATGGCAGAACGTGAAAACCAGTTAGACGAAGAAGAAATTAAGATGGAAAAAAAGCGATTCAATACAAAAGATAGTAATATCATGAAACAAATGAACATGGGTGAGACACTGAAACAGAACAGAAAGTTGAAAGATGAATACCAAAGGAAAAAGGTGAGAGAATGTCAAATCTATTGTGTATCATTTGTATCCGGTAACTTAAAATGTCAAAAACTTCAATCTGAATCAGTTTGAAGTAAATTGTTTTATAATGAAATAATTTTATGTAATAGTGATACTGTAATAAAGATATGTTTTTACTTTCTGTTAAAGGAGCCAATTAATCTGACAATATCAATACATATACTATAAAAAAATAGCTATAAAAAAGTAAACATAAGTCTAAAGTGAATTAGAAAAAAATTGAGTATTTTTCTAAGTGAAATTTTGATGTTAAGATACTCTGATTATGTGCATTTCTGCATTGGATTTATAGGTACTCGTACATTATAAATGTTGAATTCATGCACATGTATTATAAGAGATAATAGTGAAAATGATGTTTACACTTATTTTAGAATTCCAAAGCTCTGCAGAATATGATGAACCAGAGACAAAATCTACCAGCTTGGAGCATGCAAGATGAAATTCTAGCTGCTCTAGAGAGCCACCAGGTGTTGGTTGTCAGTGGTATGACTGGGTAAGATTTGGATGTCTGATCTAGAGTCACTTGGTGCTGGTGGTCAGTGGTATGACCTGGTAAAATATTAACCTCTGATCTCGGGTCGCCATGTGTTGGTGGACAGTGGTATGACCTGGTAAAATATTAACCTCTGATCTCGGGTCACCATGTGTTGGTGGTCAGTGGTATGACCTGGTAAAATATTAACGTCTGATCTCTGGTCACCATGTGTTGGTGGTCAGTGGTATGAGTGTGTAAGATAGTGACGTCTGATCTAGTGTCACCATGTGTTGGTGGTCAGTGGTATGAGTGTGTAAGATAGTGACGTCTGATCTAGGGTCACCATGTGTTGGTGGTCAGTGGTATGAGTGTGTAAGATAGTGACGTCTGATCTAGGGTCATTAGGTGTTGTTTGTCAGTAGTGAGAAATGGGTATTATATTGAAAACTGATTTAGAGTTACCAGGGATTGTTTTCCAGTGGTACATTGGTATGACTAGGTCAGATATTGACCTCTGATCTAGGGCCACTAGGTGTTGGTGGTCAGTGGTATGATCTAGAGCTAACAAATGTTGTTGGTCAGTAGTATGACTGGGTAAGATACTGACCTCAAATCTAGAATTACCAGTTGTTTGTCCTTGGTATGATAAGGTAAAATATTGACCTCTGATCTAGTGTCACAAGATGTTGGTGGTCAGCGGTTTGACTAGATAAAATGTTACCTTCTCTAGTGTCACAAGGTGTTGGTGTTTAGTGGTATGACTAGATAAGATATTGACATCACGTCTAGTGTCACAAGATGTTGGTGGTCAGCGGTATGACTAGATGAAATGTTACCTTCTCTAGTGTCACAAGGTGTTGGTGTTTAGTGGTATGACTAGATAAGATATTGACATCTCGTCTAGTGTCACAAGATGTTGGTGTTTAGTGGTATGACTAGATAAGATATTGACATCACGTCTAGTGTCACAAGATGTTGGTGTTTAGTGGTATGACTAGATGAAATATTGACATCACGTCTAGTGTCACAAGATGTTGGTGTTTAGTGGTATGACTAGATAAGATATTGACATCACGTCTAGTGTCACAAGATGTTGGTGCTAAGTGGTATGACTAGATAAAATGTTGACATCACGTCTAGTGTCACAAGGTGTTGGTGTTTAGTGGTATGACTAGATAAGATATTGACATCACGTCTAGTGTCACAAGATGTTGGTGTTAAGTGGTATGACTAGATAAAATGTTGACATCACGTCTAGTGTCACAAGGTGTTGGTGTTTAGTGGTATGACTAGATAAGATATTGACATCACGTCTAGTGTCACAAGATGTTGGTGTTAAGTGGTATGACTAGATAAAATGTTGACATCACGTCTAGTGTCACAAGGTGTTGGTGTTTAGAGGTATGACTAGGTAAGATATTGACCTCTGGTCTAGAGTTACCAGGTGTTGGTGTTTAGTGGTATGACTAGATAAAATGTTGACATCACGTCTAGTGTCACAAGGTGTTGGTGTTTAGAGGTATGACTAGATAAAATGTTGACATCACGTCTAGTGTCACAAGGTGTTGGTGTTTAGAGGTATGACTAGGTAAGATATTGACCTCTGGTCTAGAGTTACCAGGTGTTATTGGTTGGTGGTATGAATGGGTAAAATATTGACCAATGATATTGAGTCACTAGGTCTTTGAGGTCAGTGGTATGACTGATATTGACCACTCAAAAATGATCGTCAGATCATTCACATTGATCTCAAGACTGGTATATTTATAACAGTACTTTTGAAGATGATAGATTAAATGAGCAAACTGTAACCAGCATGTCGTATCTCACTATATTAGTAAAATTTTAGCTAGTTTGGGATATAAATCATACCATAATGATATACTTAGATATAACAATTAATGTGTTTTGTTTATTATTGGATTTTCATATCAGATATTGTGTTAACCTGTAAAAAAAGGTAATGATTAGAAACCTATGACAGCTTCTTCAAATTATCTAACTGCTCATACATGGGACCAATCTTATTAGAAAACAAATATTGAATTATTGTTTATAAATATGGTTTATATATATATAAAAACACTTATTGTTATCTTTAGGTGTGGTAAGACGACACAAGTCCCGCAGTTTATCTTAGATTCATATCTGGAGTCTAAAGACTTGAAAATGTGTTCAATCCTGTGTACCCAACCACGCCGTATCTCGGCCATGGCTGTGGCTGAGCGTGTGGCTGAAGAAAGAGCAGAGAAACTTGGTCGGACTGTTGGTTACCAGATCAGACTGGAGAAAGTTCAGGTAAGTAGAAAGTACAGGATGATAACAATAGAGCATTTGATATGTTGACAATACTACTCTTTTGATCATCTGCTGACCAAAAGAGCAGTGAAGTTAACTGCTTTAGCAGTTTGTCATTAAGGATGCTTGTTATATATTTTCTGTATTTTTACCCCTAGTTAGTATTTCTCCTATTCAGGCCATCCTGTTCAGCGTGAAGTGAAATTTTACTGTTATGAACAGCTAGCTGTTAGATTAAAAATTTAACATTAAATACCATGAAGAAGTTGACTTTGACAGATTGTATGTAGTAAAGGGGCTAATGAAAAAGGAATATTGTATGGAGATTACTTGTACGTTTAATGTGAGACATTTAATTAGTAAGGTTAATGAGGGACATTCAAAAAGAAGTCATTTTTAGGTCAGTGACCTTTTCTGATCTATCGTCGTCCATTTTTGTACCTTACCTGTTGTTCACCCTGAGGCCTGGAGGGCAAGACAAAAAGGGACAAATTTGATTTTATTTCAGAAATCTTCTCCAGGCTCAGATACTGTAGAATAACAAATGCTCCAGTGAACCCTCTAGATTCTGAGTCGCAGGGCTCAAATACAATTTGTCAGCAATTTTGTTTAATTGCATGTACTTAAAATCGGGTCACAAATATCAAACACAACTATGATGATGTTAGAACTCAGATGATCATTAAGGCCCATGGGCCTCTTGTACTTGCTTACAATTATAGGAGATTTTTATTGTCAGTGTACAGGTAGGTGTAAAATTTCATTGTCTTCTTCAATTTGGTCTAAGGTGCTGCATTTTTTGTCAAACCTCATTCCCATTATTTTTCAATCAATGGTATGATAACCCTCTTTTTTTTGCATTTGTAAAATCATACAGCTATGAAAAATTGAGGGATTTATAAAACTTATCTTCTTGATCATGGGGGTAAGTCTTAATCCCTTTTCTTAAAATTACCACAAGATATTAAAAATGGCCTAATTAAATGTTCACTCACTTGTAATCCTCCATAACAATTATTGTGTACAGTCATCTCTGACACGGCTGTTGTTCTGTACTACGGGGATTGTGTTGCGGACGCTGGAGGGAGATTCTACACTCGAGGGTATAACACATATCATTATAGACGAGGTCCATGAACGATCTGAGGAGAGGTAGGTGTTCAGTAGTACTGTATGTTATAGACAAGGTCAATGAACATACAGAGGAGAGGTAGGTGTTCAGTAGTACTGTATGTTATAGACAAGATCAATGAACAGACAGAGGAGATGTAAGTGTTCAGTAGTACTGTATGTTATAGACAAGGTCAATGAACAGTCAGGGGAGAGGTAGGTGTTCAGTAGTACTGTATGTTATAGACAAGATCAATGAACGGTCAGGGGAGAGGTAGGTGTTCAGTAGTACTGTATGTTATAGACAAGGTCAATGAACGGTCAGGGGAGAGGTAGGTGTTCAGTAGTACTGTATGTTATAGACAAGATCAATGAACGATCTGAGGAGAGGTAGGTGTTCAGTAGTACTGTATGTTATAGACAAGGTCAATGAACGGTCAGGGGAGAGGTAGGTGTTCAGTAGTACTGTATGTTATAGACAAGATCAATGAACGATCAGAGGAGATGTAGGTGTTCAGTAGTACTGTATGTTATAGACAAGGTCAATGAACATACAGAGGAGAGGTAGGTGTTCAGTAGTACTGTATGTTATAGACAAGATCAATGAACAGACAGAGGAGATGTAGGTGTTCAGTAGTACTGTATGTTATAGACAAGGTCAATGAACAGTCAGGGGAGAGGTAGGTGTTCAGTAGTACTGTATGTTATAGACAAGGTCAATGAACAGTCAGGGGAGAGGTAGGTGTTCAGTAGTACTGTATGTTATAGACAAAGTCAATGAACGGTCAGGGGAGAGGTAGGTGTTCAGTAGTACTGTATGTTATAGACAAAGTCAATGAACAGACAGAGGAGAGGTAGGTGTTCAGTAGTATTGTATGTTATAGACAAAGTCAATGAACGATCAGAGGAGAGGTAGGTGTTCAGTAGTACTGTATGTTATAGACAAGGTCAATGAACAGTCAGGGGAGAGGTAGGTGTTCAGTAGTACTGTATGTTATAGACAAGGTCAATGAACAGTCAGGGGAGAGGTAGGTGTTCAGTAGTACTGTATGTTATAGACAAGATCAATGAACAGACAGAGGAGAGGTAGGTGTTCAGTAGTACTGTATGTTATAGACAAGATCAATGAACAGACAGAGGAGAGGTAGGTGTTCAGTAGTACTGTATGTTATAGACAAGGTCAATGAACAGTCAGAGGAGAGGTAGGTGTTAAGTAGTACTGTATGTTATAGACAAAGTCAATGAACAGTCAGGGGAGAGGTAGGTGTTCAGTAGTACTGTATGTTATAGACAAGGTCAATGAACGGTCAGGGGAGAGGTAGGTGTTCAGTAGTACTGTATGTTATAGACAAGGTCAATGAACGGTCAGGGGAGAGGTAGGTGTTCAGTAGTACTGTATGTTATAGACAAGGTCAATGAACAGACAGAGGAGAGGTAGGTGTTCAGTAGTACTGTATGTTATAGACAAAGTCAATGAACAGTCAGGGGAGAGGTAGGTGTTCAGTAGTACTGTATGTTATAGACAAAGTCAATGAACAGTCAGGGGAGAGGTAGGTGTTCAGTAGTACTGTTACTTATGCCTCAATTATTTTTTTATTGGTTATATATTCCCATTACATACAGACAGCTGTCTAACTTGAAGAGTTCAATGGATATTTTGGGAAGGATCATAAAGATTCAAACATTAATAGACATAATGCAGGGTAGGGTGATCGTAACTTTCTCTGTATTTATTCATATGTCCAAGTTGATATTCCTTTAAAAAAGCTTGTTATCAATTGTATAAAATTGAAGAATATTTCATGACTATGATACTCAAAATAAAGTTATAATATTTCTAAATTCTGGTCTGTACTTGTACTTGATCACCACAGACTTAAGAGGGAATTATTTCATTACTTTTCATATCTATAAAATGAAATATTCCTTGGCCCTCACAGATTTATTTCAAATCTTAATGATAAATGATGTTGTGTGATGACAGTGACTTCTTGATGATGTACCTAAAGGACATGCTGCCAAAACGTAAAGACTTGAAGGTGATCCTGATGAGTGCCACGCTCAATGCCCAGTTGTTCTCTGACTACTTCGGTGGCTGCTCCATCATAGATATCCCCGGTAACCATTTACAGTGGAGAGTTTTTAGTTTATGCGGGCGCTGAGATATGATAATTATGTTTTATTGATAAAGACGTCTTAAAGGTTAAAAAAAAAGATAATTAAATATATCTTCACCAACATAATCTCCAGATATATTTCTAAATATAGAAAATATGAAAAAACTTCCGATCTCAAATCCAACTCAAATCTTTCTTTTTTCATCATTTCAGGACAATTTTCCCTACTGTGAAATTTAAGATAATGGCCAAAATCTTATATAAGTTCATTCAAAGAAATCATATTTTAATTTGGACTCTATTAATTGAGATAGAACAGAAGTTATATGGAAAAGGATTTTCTGTTATCCTGTAATGTCTGTATTTCCAGGGAGAACATTTCCTGTTGATCAGTATTTCCTTGAGGATGCTGTGGAGTTCACAAGGTCAGTGCAAAAGGAAATTCTGATTAGCTAAGTTCACCTAAAAGAGGTGGTTAGTTTGAAAAGGGAAATGTTGATGTCAGATAATGGTGTCAGAGCAGCATATCTAATCTTAACCATGTAATAAATTTGTCAGTGAAAAAAATAATCTTAAAAGTACTGATAATTAATCTTTCTCAATTGAAATTCACCAGTTCAATATTCACTATGTAGTCTAACTACTAAAATAGTTAGAATTAAACCTTGGAAAAAAACATGATTTCCAGTTATGTAGATGTCCACCATGGTGTATTTTCAGCAATTTTACTGTATTTTTAGTAATAAGATCCATGTCCACCATGTCAACACCCAATATCTGATTCAAATAAGGATGAAAGGATTATTACAGGGGAATGATGTGAAAGTATTTCTTGATATTTGTACTTTTAACAGCAATATACAGTGGGGAGGAAGACATAAAACCAGACATAAGCTTATTGTCTGATAAATCTGGTACATGGTACCTCAAAGTTAGTAACACAAGTCCACAAAAAGATAAAATTCATTAGTCAAAAATCTAACAATATCATACATTGCAGGTTTGTTATGGAAGAATCCTCACCCTATGCTCGCCCACTCAAGCACAGCAATGCTGTGCCAGGAAGGGGTGGATTCATTGACCCAAACCAGTATGAGGATGACAGGACAGAGGCGTCACAGCCACCAAAGGAAAAAGCCAAGGATGAAAATCTAACAGTGAAGCAGCTATTTATGAGATATTCTGGTAAGAAGTGGTTATGTAAAGGTGTAAATTTATGGATGATTTCAATATTTTCATCTTTGGTTGTTTATTCTATAACAAGATATATTTAGTACTTAATGTTTTCAGATTATCATAAGTCAACATGCAGATGTATGGCTCTGATGGACATGAACAAGATCAACTACGACCTCATTGTCACCTTGTTAGAGTGGATTGTCGAGGAGAAGGAAGGGGTAGGACCAGAATTCTGGAGCATTTTGCTTACCTTGAAATTACAAGGCACAAAGCGGCGGGGGAAATCTGTGATCTGAAATCGATTAATTCACAATTTTTCCTTGTTCAATTTTTCTTTGAAAGATTGTTTTAGATGTTAAGTGTTATATCTAGTATGTTTTGAAACTTTGCTTTTTACATTTTCACATTTTCCTGGATGGTTCATAGATTGAGTGCTAAAATCTCAGAAATAAAAAGAATAAACATGTCATGATTAGAAATCATTCTTCTCTTAAATAGCAATTCTCTGATTCTGGAGTGCAAAATATATTGTACATGGAGTCTAAGGGAGGTAGCCTTATTTTACACTGGCATGTATTTCTCAGAATTTGTAGAAAAATATACAGTTTGTTATTCCATCTTACAAAAATGTCTACACACAGTCCACAGTCATTCTGTCAATGTATTGCTGATTGTCGACAATATTTGTTTCAGTTTCCAAATGGGGCTGTCCTAGTCTTCCTTCCAGGCTTTGCAGAAATTCAAACTCTTTATGAGATGCTCCAATCAAATTCAACATTTGGTAATCGAAACAAAAAGAGGTAAAGTATTTCAGTTCCACTACATCTTCCTTTTGGTTAAAAGTCATATGTCACATAAGAAAGATAATCATGCTTCAGTTTACATACAAATGTAAGGAAAAGTGCAAAACCAGCCAATAATCCAACTGTTTCAATTAACAAAAATGATTACAAAACTTACATGATCTAGCCAATCATTGGAAATGCTCACATTGTACCTATGATAGAGACCACTTTTTGACAATATAGTACAGTATAGTATAAAGTTAGGTTTACCAGTGCTGAATATTATTGATTTTAGAATTGTACAACAAATTTAGAATCAACAAGCTGGTCAAATACATTTTGAAAAGAACAACTTCATGTATAAGTTGTTCAATTATGATTACTAAACAACAGAAGTTTGTTTCCATAAGATTGATTCTGTAACAATACGCTGTATTCTATTTTGACTGTTTTAATGCTGATTAATGTTCAGGATCTTTGAGTCAAATGACTCAGTATTCTGGTGCTGTGTGAATGGCATTTTTTTTTGTTGTCGTTCAGACTTAGATATTCATCAATTTAGAGTATTAAATCTTAAACATAACAAGGTCAAATGTTTATGATTTTCCTAAAAAGTTCCCCTAATCCTAAAATTAAATTTGAATATTCATATATTCAGTATAGCAGCTATTAAGATGAGAAATCTTACTAACTTTGATCCATTGAAATTCTGCAATCCTGAGCACAGATCAGCAATTAGTTGTTTTAGATATCGGTAAAAAGATAATACATCATTTTTCCTTTATGTTATTTTGTTAATTATTTTCAAACAGTTACAAGATAATACCGCTGCATTCCACTTTGTCCAGTGAAGATCAACATGCTGTATTCTTGTAAGTTTTTAACTGTTCTGTCACTCTACATAATGCTGTCTGTTTCCTCTGTTTCTGGTCTGGACACTTGTGATGCTATTTTAGAATGTAGAGAAAAGAGAAAAAACTCACTCATAGAATGAGTTAAAACTTTTCTGGAGTATTTGACTACGTTTAAACATCTGAAGAATGAAGAACGCAGAACTCAGACTTTTGCGTGGATTGAATACTATAGAGATGCAGATCATTTTTAGTCCACCATAATCAGATGGTGGGCTGTTTAAATCACCCTCCATCCATTCAAAACAATTTTTGACATTGTTATTTCTTAAGAATTAGTGGATGGGTTCCTCATGAATTTCACCTGTAGGTTCCCGTTTATCCCTAGCTATACCTGTGTGATTTTTAGAATGATCAGAAAATCAAAATTGCTGACAGTCGGCCCCCTTTGATTTTATAAAAGAAAGTTTGTCATCATTATTTCTTGAAAAGTACTGGGTGGATCTTTCTCAGTGGTTCCTCTTGGTCTCTGGTTGTGCCCTTTTGATTAAGGACTAATCAGAAAAACAAAATGGCTGATATGCAGACATCTTTGATTTTGCCTAATAAAGTTTGTGATTGCTATTTCTTGAGAAGTACTGGATGGATCTTCCTCGAATTGCATTGTTAGGTTTCATTTTGTCTCTAGTAGTGCCCATTTAATTTTGGACTGATCAGAAAAATGAAATGGCCAATAGGTGGCCATCTTTGATTTTGACAAAGGAAGTTTGTTATCACTATTTCTTGAGAAGTACTGCATGGATTGCTCTCAACTTCTATATATTTAAGTCTCCCTTGGTCCCTTTTTATGCCTGTTTGATTTTAAGACTGATCATGAAGACAAAGTTGGACATCTTGGATTTCAACAATGAAAGTTTGTTGTCACTATTTTGTGAGGAGTGATAACATGTAGGTTCTTCTTGGTCCCTAGGTGTGCCCGTTTGATTTAGGGAGTGGAAAAAAAAGAAAATGGCTGACAGAGGAGAGAAGAGAATAGAAGTGAAAAGAAACAAATTTTAAGGAACAAATAAAGATCAAACAATGTTGGGCACTAAGATCCTTTTGCAATGTCTTGTTAATCTGTTAATGAGGTGCTACACAGTACTCTCAAGTATTTGAACATGTGTTCCCAAACCACAGATTTACCTATCTATATATCTTATGTATACAACTTTATACCTGGTCCAGTATTTTATGATATTTCTGAAAACACCTACCTGCACTGTGTTTGCATAAGCTAGAGAGATCTTATGTTTGAATTAAATTTTACAGAAAACCACCAGAGGGAGTAACAAAGATAGTCATAGCAACAAATATTGCTGAAACATCCATCACTATAGATGACATTGTGTATGTCATCGATGCTGGCATGATGAAGGAAAAACGGTAAATTCTGTCATTTTTTAAAGTTCCTGATCCGCTAATGTTTTAAATGGTGTACATGTCTAAGAAAGGTTTCAATTTTTGGCAGTTGCAAATCATCAGGTTATCTTGGCAGGTGTATTAAGTAAGGTTTGAAAGTGATATTTGACTTATACAGGTACGATGCTTCTAAAGGTATGGAGAGTTTGGAGACAGTGACGGTGTCGCGTGCTAATGCCCAGCAGAGGAAGGGACGTGCTGGGCGTGTCACTAATGGTGTTTGTTTCCATCTGTTTACCAGTCATAGGTATCAATACCACATGAAGGAACAACCCATACCAGGTACAGTGTAAAGTACAGATATATATTAACCTGACAAGCTACAAAATACAGGTATACTATGTACAGTGTAAAATACAGATTTATCAGATACAGGGTAAAATATAGATTTACATTAACCTACTAGCCAGATACAGTATAAAACATATATATATATAAACCTAGCCAGGTACAGTTTATAAAATAGATATATATGTTAATTTAATGAAGTACTGTGTAAAATAAAGGTATATATGCCACAGTTCAAAAAATATATATCAGTCTAGCCAGATAAAGTGTAAAATATAGATACATGTTTACAAGGTACAGTGTAAAAAATAAATACAGATGTACTTAGTAGATTATAAAATATAAGTAAATATTACCCTAGACCGGTACTGAATAAAATATTGATATACCAGATACGGTGTAAAATATTGATAAAAATCAACTTAGCTAGGTATACCAGGTACAATGTACAATATTGACATAAATAAACCAAGCATTGTTTCTCAACTCTCACAGTATAATAAAAAAGCCAGTAAGTATTTTTTTGTCTTTCTCTTCTGTACAGAAATACAGCGAGCTCCACTTGAACAGATTGTTCTAAGGATAAAAATGTTGGACATTTTTAACAGATTACATGCTCAGGTAGGTCGTAGGATCTGTAGAAGTTTTGTAATATGACTTGAATATTAGGGAATCGATTACAGTGGTAAATGTAATGTAAAAATGAAATCAGTTTAATATCTATAAGCAGCCCATTTCTAAAGTTTGGAACCTAAACTTCAGAACTTCAAAGTTGACATTTGTTGCTGCATCTCTGATAGAATTTTAGGGTTTAGGGACTAGATCTGAATATTTTTTGGTACTAATGAGCTGTTGGAGGGAGTGGGGGTGTGTCATCAGGACTGCTCTCAAACAATTGTCACATTCTAAACATCTGGAGTAGTTAAGCTAGATTTCATGGAGTAGGGCTTGATATTGTACTCATATAATGATTTCTGACAAATGGTCTTGATGTCCATATGGTATTTTTATCAGAAGAAAGTGAGACAAGTGTGTTAAGAAACTGATGTTCCTCATTGATTTTATTCCTTTCTTAAAGATGTCAGATAAATGTTTGTAAATATATACAGGAAGTACTGGAACAGTTACCAGAGCCTCCAGAGAAAGAGTCCATTTTAGCTGCTATCAGACGTCTTCAAGATCTAGGAGCACTGGATGAACAGGATGTAAGTCAGTTACTTGCTTTGTGTACTGTATATGTTTACCTATTACAACAATGTCAACTCTTGTGTCTTCTGTCCTCCTGGTATCATGACCAACCAACCATTATAAGAAATAAAAAATATATAAATATAAGTAAATAATTAAATCACTCTGCCCCAATCAGATATCAAACTGAATTACCTGATATTTACTGCTGGTAAAATTTACGTAAAGTTAAAAATAACTGTATATTTGGCTTTAATGAACTGTTGGATGGAGGGCGGGGGTGTTATCAGGACTGCTTTCATTCAGTTGTCACATTATAAACAGTTTGAGCGGTAAATAAACAAACCGTTGAATTTGCAATGTTCAAAACAGTTTTTTTTCTGGTCGTATTATTTTAATCTGTTAGAAAATGTACACATATTAATGATTTTTCAATTTACAATAATACAACAACTGGTTAACTATAATATAACAAATTGTACTGTTTTGCGTTTTCTTCCTGTTAATCTTAAGGTTGAAGTCATGCTGTTTTTTTATACATTATACAGGAATTGACACCACTGGGATATCATCTGGGCTCTCTCCCAGTAGATGTCAGGTAAATATCCTAAAAGTGATGTAGATATCTTTGTGGATGTCAGGTAGATATCTTTGTGGATGTCACGTAGATATCTTTGTAGATGTCAGGTAAATATCCTAAAAGTGAAGTAGATATCTTTGTAGATGTCAGGTAAATATCCTGAAAGTGAGGTAGATATCTTTATAGATGTCACATTAATATCTTGGTAGTTGTCACGTTAATATCTTTGTAGATGTCAGGTAAATATCCTGAAAGTGAGGTAGATATCTTTGTGGATGTCAGGTAAATATCCTGAAAGTGAGGTAGATATCTTTGTAGATGTCAGGTAAATATCCTGAAAGTGAGGTAGATATCTTTGTGGATGTCAGGTAAATATCCTGAAAGTGAGGTAGATATCTTTGTGGATGTCAGGTAAATATCCTGAAAGTGAGGTAGATATCTTTGTGGATGTCAGGTAAATATCCTGAAAGTGAGGTAGATATCTTTGTGGATGTCACGTTAATATCTTGGTAGTTGTCACATTAATATCTTTGTGGAAGTCAGGTAAATATCCTGAAAGTGAGGTAGATATCTTTGTAGATGTCACGTTAATATCTTGGTAATTGTCATATTAATATCTTTGTGGATGTCAGGTAAATATTCTGGTGAATGTCAGGTAATATAAATGTGCACTTACTGAAATTGACCACAATGACTTAATTTTTCACATTAACGTCATATCAAATTGCATACTACCGATCAAGCACTTTCATATAAAGATTCCTCTTGGCTTCTCGTTGCACTGGAGAAATTGAGTGACATTTTTGGGAAAAAGGAATGCCCAGAAAATTGCAAGCTTAGTTGTCAAATCTGTGACAGCCTTTTCTTGAGTAATACTTGATGGATCTTTCTCATATTGGACAATTCCCTTTGGTTTCTTCTTGTGTTTGTTAAATTTTGATACTAAACAAAAAATGGTAGACATTGTATACACACATACATGCAGCCATCTTACATTTTAATACCTGAAGATTGATTTTTCTTAAATATCATATAGAGAAGTTTCTCTTGTGAAATGATGTTTGATTCATTAACCTATAGACACAGTAACAGCAATGAAGAGGTTAAAGTAAGGAAAGACAAGTGTAAATAATGATCACAAGATGATTGGGGCGAAGGTCTTTTGATCTCTTGTTTGACTGTTTCAAATGTTCACATGAACTTGTTTTGTGTCTTTCCAGGGTCGGTAAACTGATGCTGTTTGGAGCTATTTTCCGCTGCCTAGACCCTGCTCTGACAATAGCAGCTTCACTCAGCTTCAAGTCTCCTTTTGTGAGTTGAATAGATATGACTATATCATGATGAATCATTTTACCATATTCTACATTATTCACAAACTGAACATTTTAATCAAATTGGATACAAAAATTCAAATTTAGTGCATTTCATAACTTGCATGGAATAGAAGATAAGTTAATCTCTTAAATGAATTTGGGTACAAATAAAAAATATCTTAGTAATGATATTCCATAAAAGAAAAATTACTTTAATGTGTTGTAGAAAGTATAGTGATAACTTTGATTGAACCAGTGGATATTACTGTTGTAATTCTGGAAATATTTCCCTTTAAACTCATTTCCAAACCTGATTCCTTTTTAGGTAACCCCATTTGATAAGAAAGATGAGGCTACAAAGAAAAAGGTGGAATTTGCCACTGGGAATTCTGATCACCTGACCATGGTGAAAGCCTACCAGGTAGGATGATAAACAGGTCTTGGTTCACACTGTTAGGTCTCTAATAAAACATTGTTCTTTATTTGGCTCGTTGTTTTTGGATCAGTTCTTGAAAAGTAACATATATATGCAATTACAAATTTTGTGTAATTTACTTATCATAAATCAAATGAGATGCCAACAAAAGCTATTTTTGCTCTTATTATCAGGGATGGATTGATGCCAGAAAAAGAAGTCAGTATGCTGGATATAGCTATTGTCATGATAACTTCCTGTCTCAGAGGTCACTTGAGGTGCGTAATAACTTATAATATTTAATCTTGTTTTCTTGAAGAAATTATTCTGATCAACAGATGTAAATTTTGGCAATAGGTGTAGGGATGAATGGGATATTTTACCAACATGTATCTGAATATCCTGTACTAAATACTTGATACTGGAAGATAACCCAAATGTGCCACCATGGTCCAAATGACAGTTCTAGGTTTAAATACTGATATTATGGTCATCAAAATCTGTGTTAAAAGATATACACCCACTGGATATTTAAGTGTTATGTACAAGTTATATGTCACAGATTTATGATATATGACATAATTTTATAGATAATTAAGTTTTTTGAAATATAAAAGTTAATATTAGTTTATTCCTTTCTTATCTTCACACACAGAATTTACCATTCAATTTGCAAATTCCCTTTGAATATTGTCAGCATTCATCAAATCTTTCGTGTATATGGGTATGGTAAGAATTGACTGGACAAAGAAAGAATTGCCAGTATCCCATTGATGAATGTTAGACAGGAAGGTTCAGAAGAGCTATGTCAAACTTGTACAGACTTTGTTATTTGATGCTTATTACTGGAAAACTTTGCTTAAGAACCTCACTTGTCTTGTAGATGCTGGCGAGTATGAAACAGCAGTTTGTGGAGTTACTATCAGACATTGGTTTTGTGAAGGAGGGGATCAGTCAGAGAGACGTGGAACGTGCAGGTCAGAGGGGCTCCGACGGGGTACATGACATCACAGGTTCAGAGGTAGGTTGAGGGGATCAGTCAGAGTGGTATAATTGAACCTGAGGTAAGTTGTGGAATCAGTCAAAAAGACATGGAACATCCAGGTCAGGGGGGCTCTGAATGGGTGCACAGCATCACGGATTTACTGTGATTTTATGCAACTGTCTACCATTATAAGGAAAGCTGCTATTGAAACAATTAGTGATATGAAGTCAATGTTATATTTATTGCATTGTCTCAAAAAGTATATGATGATTTTGAACAGTGCATTCTTTCTTAAAGTATTAAGTTTGTCTTTCAGGCAAATATCAACTCCTCTAACTGGAAGATTGTTGCAGCCATACTAGTAGGTGCACTGTATCCTAATGTTGTACAGGTCCTGACTCCCGAGGCAAAGTTCAGCATGAGCAGTATGGGTAAGTATTATCATCTTCACTGAGCGTAGTGTTGAGGGAAAGAGAAAGTCTCGATATTATGAATTCATTAATGAATTAGAATTTCAAAAAAATATTTTCCTTTGTCAAATTTCTTTATTTAAATGTGTCTCCTATTTTAAAGGTAACAAATTTTGTGGTTAGAGTCCAGATGTTTTTCTCCTTCTGAATGTAAATTTTCTAATTCAGGTGCTATTCCGAAGCTTCCAAGAGCGGATGAATTACGATTTAAAACAAAGGGAGATGGTTATGTGAGTATGGTTATGAATCATCATACTGTTGAATCACATTAATTTCAGGACAAGATTTGTACTTTCATTTTAATCTATGTATACTTGTAAAAAGTAATTATGTTCTTAATGTTTAATATTAAATGTTTGTTAGTTCCTGGTGTCAAATAACATCTCTATACAAGTATAATTATGAGGTTTAATTTTCATATTAACCAAAGCTGATCTAATGTTGGTGAATTGATCATTGGTATGCTTCCTATCGGACAGTGGTAACCATATATAAACAAAAATAAGTGGACGTTAACATGAAATAAGTAATATGATGTTCTACTGTAACATGAAGATGTCATTGAGTAATTTCTTTTATCAAAACTTTATGTTTAAGATCCACATCCATCCATCATCTGTGAACTTCCAAGTGAACCACTATGAGAGTCCTTACCTTGTTTACCATGAGAAAGTCAAGACTAGTCGTGTAAGTAGTCAGGGCAGATAACCTTCTTAAAGACCTGTGTTAAACATCAGTCACTCACTGCAGGTAATATGAAGTCACCTGTCTTAAGGGTCAGTAATGATATAGTAACCTTTCTTAAGGGTCACCAACAATATAAAGTCACCTGTCTTAAGGTTCACCAACAAGATACGTATACGTATTTTAGGGTCCACCAACAATATAAAGTCATCTGTCTTCAGGGTCTCGAGTAAGAAACAGTTCTCAGTCTTCAAGATCACCAGTAAAGTACAGTCATCTGTACATGTGCTAAGGTTGTAAACAGTCACTTGTCCTACAGGTCATCAGTAATATAAAGTCACTTGTTCTAAAGGTCACCAGTAATACAAATTCACTTGTCCTAAAGGTCACCAGTAATACAAAGTCACTTGTCCTAAAGGTCACCAGTAATATAAAGTCACTTGTCCTAATTGTCACTAGTAATATACAGTCACTTGTCCTAAGGGTCCCCAGTTGTAAACAGTCACTTGTCCTACAGGTCATCAGTAATATACAGTCACTTGTCCTATGGGTCATCAGTAATATACAGTCAGGGTCCACAGTTGTAAACAGTCATTTGTCCTAAGAGTCCCCAGTTATATAAAGTCACTTGTCCTAAGGGTCACCAGTAATATAAAGTCATTTGTCCTAAGGGTCCCCAGTTGTAAACAGTCACTTGTCCTACAGGTCATCAGTAATATAAAGTCACTTGTTCTAAAGGTCACCAGTAATACAAATTCACTTGTCCTAAAGGTCACCAGTAATACAAAGTCACTTGTCCTAAAGGTCACCAGTAATATAAAGTCACTTGTCCTAATTGTCACTAGTAATATAAAGTCACTTGTCCTAATTGTCACTAGTAATATACAGTCACTTGTCCTAAGGGTAACCAGTTATACAAAGTCACTTGTCCTAAAGGTCACCATTAATATACAGTCACTTGTCCTAAAGGTCACCAGTAATATACAGTCACTTGTCCTAAAGGTCACCAGTAATATTGAGTCATTTGTTCCTATAAGTCACCTGTAATATAAAGTCATGTGTCTGAAGTGATTGTTAACATGTCTTCACAAAATGTGTAAAAGTTTTCTAATGCCCTGTTGCAGATCTATATTCGAGACTGTACTATGGTCAGCATTTATCCCTTGCTGTTGTTCGGAGGTGGTAGTATTAATGTAGACCTGGAGAAAGGCAATTTTATTCTATCTGTTGACGATGGATGGATACGATTTATGGCAAACACACATCAGGTCAGTAAAAATGGCTGCCGAATCCTTATAAGTTACAGAAATCTTTTAGTTAGTATCACTCCAGTCTTGGAACAGTCATTAAGTCCCAAAAGCTACACAAAATTAATTTTGTTGAGTCTATTTTATTGGTGTAAGATGTGTCTGTTAATAAAGATGTTTTCCCATTGATCAAGGACAGAAGACAGAAGATTATATTTGGCCAGACTATTTACTTACTTATAATATATTGTCTTCATTCCTCAGTTGTAGAAATAATGGAAAATAGATCACTTATGAAATACCAGCTACCTTTTTGGGATTGTTGGTCTTTCAGTTACAGGAAATGACAGAGATATGGTGTGTTTAACATTGCATTGTGGGTAAACAGTAAAACACTTTTCCATTTGGATTAGGTTGCTGAGCTTGTGAAGGAGTTGAGGTTAGAGCTGGACCAACTTCTGTCTGATAAGATACAGAATCCTCACATGGACCTTCTGACTTGTCCAAAGGGCAGTAAAATAATAGACACCATTGTCCGCCTCATCACCACACAGTGATTGCACACCATCATTGAGGTCACCTTTCATCAGGGAGAAATGCATTATCGTCTTTCCTTAAAAACCAAACAAGAGTGCAATATTTAACTGAGAAAAGTTATGGTTGATTAAAAAAAATGGCATGTTATGACTGTAATGTTGTAAAATATGAATACTGTTCATAATTCAGGTCATACCCATTTTAGGTCATTTGGTATGAAGAACATTTGTAGTATCAAATCATACAATGGTGCTTTATCCTATGTCAATTTATTTTTCCATCAACTTTTTGTATGTCTTCTTCAGAACCGTTAAGCCAAATGTCATGGTATTTGTCCTATGGTTTGCTGGACTACATTTCTATCTTGATTACACTGAATTACCTTGGCTCTCTAGTGAGTGATATGGATCAAATGTAGGGGCTCTTGTTTAAGGTATATTTTGATTGATTAGAAGTGAATGATGAAACTTTTCTGAACTGCCTTGGAGAAGTGTCATACTGCTTCCTTCAAATCCCTGTTTAAACAACACATTGTTCATGATAGGTTTTAAGAATTATGGGTGCTAATTTAAAGAATTTTAATTTCTTTCTAGAATGCATATTGTTTTTCTGCTTTTTGAAACTTTTACTTTTCCATTGTTTGCTTGAGATGTGTAGATATAATCAGTATTAGACAATATCTCCTGGAGTGATACACATATACATTTACATCATAGACCAGCTTGTTTACTACTTGGGCGATACACATATACATTTACAAAATAGACCAGCTTGTTTACTACTGGGGCATTACACACATACAGTTACAAAATAGACCAGCTTGTTTACTACATGGGCGATACACATGTACACTTACAAAATGGACCAGCTTGTTTACTGCTGGGCTGATACACATATACAGTTACATAATAGACCAGCTTGTTTACTGCTGGGGCAATACACACATACAGTTACATATTAGACCAGCTTGTTTACTGCTGGGGCGATACACATATACAGTTACAAAATAGACCAGCTTGTTTACTACTGGGGCGATACACATATACAGTTACAAAATAGACCAGCTTGTTTACTACTGGGGCAATACACACATACAGTTACAAAATAGACACATGTACACAGTTACAAAATATATACCACATACAGACCAGCTTGTTTACTGCTGTGGTGATACACACCTACAGTTACATATTAGACCAGCTTGTTTACTGCTGGGGTGATATACCACATACAGCTACATATTAGACCAGCTTGTTTACTGCTGGGGCAATACACATATACAGTTACAAAATAGACCAGCTTGTTCACTGCTGTGGTGATATACCATATATAGTTACATATTAGAACAGCTTGTTTACTGCTGGGGTGATATACCATATACAGTTACATATTAGAACAGCTTGTTTACTGCTGGGGTGATATACCATATACAGTTACATATTAGACCAGCTTGTTTACTGCTGGGGCAATACACATATACAGTTACAAAATAGACCAGCTTGTTTACTGCTGGGGCATTACACACATACAGTTACAAAATAGACCAGCTTGTTTACTGCTGTGGTGATATACCCTATACAGTTACATAATGGACCAGCTTGTTTACTGCTGGGACAATACACACATATAGTTACATAATGGACTAGCTTGTTTGCTGGTGGTGCAATTCATCAGTTACATAATGGACAAGCTGGTTGCTGTTTACTTCTTGATTTATCAACCCCTGAATAGCCTAGGTAATTTTTAGGTGGGATGTCTCCTGCAGCTGGTGACTATCTTACTGAACATCATGCAGATAGCCCAAGGACTTAACCTTATGTGTAAAGGACATGTCATTTTGGTTTGAGGCTATGATTGACTGTGATATTTATCTTGTATGATGTCATTTTTATTCCCCCTTCTTTTTATGATATGGGGTATAGACAGTGTTATAAATGTCATCTTGTCCCATCCTGTTCTCTTGTACTGCCTCCCACTTCAGATCCATATCATATCTTTAGAATTTTATTGCAGATTTGGTTCTTATCCAGTCCATATTATCATAACACTCATTTATCGAGGTTTACAGTGAAGTCTATCAAATCTGGTAACCTGTTGGATAATGCATATTGGTCAAGTTAATCAGTCTAATTTGACTCCTGGTTGGAGAAATCTTATCTGTTAAATTAACCTGTCTTATCTGACCCCTGCATGGAGAAATCTTATCTGTTAAATTAACCTGTCTTTTCTGACTCCTGGTTTGAGAAATCTTATCTGTTAAATTAACCTGTCTTATCTGACTCCTGGTTGGAGAAATCTTATTTGTTAAATTAACCAGTCTTATCTGACCCCTGGTTGGAGAAATCTTATCTTTAAATTAACCTGTCTAATCTGACACCTTGTTAGAGAAAACCTAGTTGTCAGGTGAACCTCTGTGAACATCAGAATACATTCATATATCCTAAATATAAATGGCAGTTACCATCAGAAATGGTATTTTAACCCGATGCATTTAGACAGATTGTCAAATTACTTGTATGTAGTGAAACCTGACTTTTCTTATATCCAGGCAATGTTGAAATTGTTGTTTCTATATAGACAGCATGAATTTTTAGATATTTTTATAAAAAAATGTGATTACATAACTGTTTAGGGTTAGACAGGTGGTCGGACTACTTAAGTTCCTGGTAAAAAAGAAAAAAGGTTCAATCTATTAATTACATGTGAACTTTTGATTTTATGAAATCAATAAAATAGGTAAGGATGTAGAGTGTAGAGTAGTTTTAGCTGGTGTGGCTAAACAGTGCTTTAACGATTATAAATCTGTGATAATAAAGGACGTATTTGAGCAGTTTTACTGAGTCTTAGTGCTCTTTTATTAACTTCAAGTTAGGCCACATCCAAACTGTTATGCAGATCTTTGCTATCAAGTGTGCTGAATTTTTATGCTGTTTGGAAAAATTAATACTTGAATTATTTTGATGTTATCATTCCTTGAGAATATAATCCAAAGAACAGCAAATCAGCTTGGAGTGGCTTAATTTTACATATTATTCAACATTATAAATAAATATGGGTACCAGTTTTCGCCCATAGAAGACTGCAAAAAGTAGATTTCTGTTGCTACCTGTTATATGGACTTGCAAAGGACTACATAGAAATAAGCAAAAAATTTCTTATTAGAAATATTCCAATTGACATTTTAACTCAGATTCTGTACTTGTAAAGGAGCAATATATGTTCCTTTCAATGGTATCAAGACAACTCGTACCCATTAGAAGACAACTCGTACCTAAGACAACTCGTACCCAAAGACAACTCGTACTCATTACAAGACAACTCCTACCCAAAAGACAACTCGTACCCATAGTGATTTAATTTCAAGAAAATTTTGATTCCAATTCGGGGCAACTCGTACCCAAATCAGGGTAGTGCTAGGTCCTTTTTTATTACGATTATAATTATTATTGGAAAAGATGGAGATGTCCATTTGAATACTGCATGGTAACAAGATGGATCCCTTTTTCGTTTTCTTTTCTATTATATTTTTATTGAAATAAGATTATGAAACAATTGAATAAGTTCCAGGTAATTTTGCGAGAAATTTGTACCCAAAGACAAACATTCTAGACAAACAATTCGTAGTCATATGTTGTTGTTGAGAAAAAAATATTAATTTGATTATTCTGAAATTGAAATTGATGAAATAATTGGGCCGATTACTAAAGAAGAAATTAAAATCACGGTTAAAAAATAAAAAAAAAAAGTATAGGAGGTGAAGATGGTGTTATTAATGAGTATTTTAAAATTAAGCCAGGAAAAACGTTACCAACATGTGTGTTTTTTTAAAATGTTATATTTGATACCAGATTTATTCCTAGTTGTTGGCTTCTGGGGACAATTAAGCCTATGTATAAGAATAAATGTGATATGAAGGATTGCGATAATTATAGGACAGTAACTATGCTCAGTTAATTTGGTAATTTTTTAACAGCGATATTGAATAATAGACTAAAATTGTACTCGGAGAGAGAGAGAGGAGATATTAACTAAAGCTCAAGCAGACTTTAGAAAAGGTCACTCTAGCATTGACAATATAATGTAATATAAATTGTATATATTTTCAGATTGTTGTGTTCATTATTTTGTTATTATAGATCTAATATATATTATATTTATTATATATTCAAAATACAATTTATATATAAATATATCATATGTTTTATATAATCTTTATTATATATGCAAAATACAAAATATACTTATATTCAGTTCATGTAATAACTATTATATAAATATTAAGTTCCGATCTGTGTGCGAGATGACTTTATATAATGAGTACAAGATGTCTCGTAAAAGGGTACGATTTGTCTTTGGGTCCGAGTTGTCTTGGGTACGAGTTGTCTTCTAATGGGTACGAGTTGTCTTGGGTACGAGTTGTCCAGCAATCCTTTCAATTACACATGCAAGTTATTTGTTTAAGATAAAATGAATTGACGAATACATTATATAAATATATTCATATTAAATCAATACCAATTTAATCAATTAAGCATAATTGTAGTTTCGTGTTAAGTTCTATTATTATACACAAGCATTAATCAAAATCCGGAAAAAGTATAGTCCGTAGTTGGCTTTAAAACTAGTCAAGATCAGCATTTTCCTGTCTGTAAAACTCGATATCACACGCGTAGCTAAAAGTAAAACTGACTCGAAATGGACTCAACAGAGGCTATACAGGAGTTGAAAAAACTTATTTCCGATGTTAAGCCATGTGCTGTTACAGAATTCCTTGGATGGATCCGGAGTAATATCGACGGTAAGACAGACTACACAAAGCCTCCAGAACACGTTCATACTGTTACAGTGTACGTTAATTTTGAGCACACCAGTATATCAACCATAGTTATTCATATGAAATATAATTAATAAAGCTATCTATCTATAAGTCTTACAATGATTATTTATCTGGACACAGGCAACGGATGCTTTATATGTCAGCCGATTTATGAATGTAACTATTATGTTTAAAAAATAAGACGAATCCTAAAGATTTCTGTGACCTGAATATGTACAGGCGAGTTGTCAAAATTTGAAGTAATGATATGGTGAGTTTTAGCACTCAATTCATATAAATAATATGTAATTGTATTTACCTCACTTTTGTGCATCCATTCATCTTGATTTTGAAAGGCTAAGACTAGAGGTTGGCATCACTGTTCAAATATTTTTTACTTAACCGAAATACAGTGTGATGTCAAATAGATTTCTTTTTATGACCCTGCCATTGAAAATGGGGAAGCATATAGTTTTACCCATGTACATCCTGTTCGACAGTCCGTCCATCCATCCATCAAGATTTAGTTTCCGCACAGTGATTTTGGAATGCCATAATAGAGCTAGATAATATTTTGCATATATGTTAAAATATGAAAAATCTAGCTTTAGTCAATGACCGTTCAGCAAGATTGCAAATTCTAAAACATCCTATTCTTAATAGTGTTAATATACTGTGTTTAACTGAGTCTAGTGTGTATGAAAATCAAATGGTTGATCACCATCATAATGGATGGACTTTAAATCTTCAAAGCAAGATAACTGTCATAGACTGATGTTTTACACAAGAGATGTATTAGGAATGAGGCTCATCCACACATAGAATTGGTGTATCTTTCATTGTCGTCTAATGATCACCCAAACTCCATTTGTCTTCAGTACAAATTACCACCAACATGTAAACAGTCTTTTATCAACGACATGTCAAACTTTGTATCTACTCACAGACCAGGCATTGGGTTTGGAGATATCAACATAAACATTCATACATCTTTCCATGAATTATTAAGACAAAGTTTACCAGATTGTGCACAACAAGTAAAAATACCAATTCACATCAGTGGATCAACATTAGATCAAGCACACTGAAAATAAATTGCTTAAACTCCAAGATTTAAAAAGACTGAAGTATCACTTGTATTAGTTTTTTTCTAATACTGTCAATGATGTTTCCCTACATTCTTTTCGTAAATGTCCAATGAACATGAAAGAAAATGAGAGGAAAATAGTTGTGGAGAAATGTTATCAAATGAAAATGTGTATATAGTTTCTTGCAGTGCAGCAAATTTCCTTGTAATCAAACCCTTTGAACACTCATTCTCTGTATACATTGTGTACTCTGATAAAATTTAACATAGTTAAGTTCCTCATTGCATGCCTTGAAAATAAGGTTTCAGTGCATTAAGTTCTTAAGGGTTTTATTCTTAATGTCATTAAGAAAATCTCTGTCAAGTTTTAATTTGCCCTTATTTTAAGATTATTCACTTCAGGTTGAATTTATTTTGACAGAGTTATTCTCCTTGCACCAAGATGATATTTGATAGAGTTATGCCCCTTGGACATAGATAATTTCAAACAGTTCTCATTTTTCAATTTTGTTCCCAGTGGGGTATTAATGCCGTACTGACATATCTATCCCCAGTAGTCTTTAAATACTGAGCTTTTACCACCATGATTTGCAGATATGTATGAGGAAGCAGTGGACAAATCAAGACAGAACTGTGACATCATGCTGGACACAATACGAGATGAAATAAGGGAAAGGTTACCTATCAACGCCACCTTTCCCACAGAGCGTATCCTTACACCAGTAGCTGGACCTGTTAGTATGATACCTGTAGAAATTACTACATACAACACTTCGAGCTGAACCTGTTAATACCATAACTGTAGACATCACTACATGTTAATTTATATGTGTAGAAATTACTACATACAACACTTAGAGCTGAAACTGTTAATACCATAACTGTAGACATCACTACATAAAAAACTTGGAGCTAAACTTGTTAATATAATATCTGTTGAGATTACTAATACAACTGGACCTCTTAGTATAATACCTATAGATATGCAATCATACTGGAGCATTTAAGATAATGCCTTTAAAGATCCCTACATGCAGCACTTGTAGGTGGACCAGATATGTTTCAATATGAAAGGGTATTATGTCATCCACAGAGCAATTATCTCAATTATAATCAGCTTTCTGATTTACAGAACTCAGACTGTGATCCTACCACTACTGTCCATGTAGATGCTTTCTTGTTTGATGATAATGTCATCGATGGCCTGTGTGATGATGGGAAGATGAGTAGAAACTATTGTCGGCAGTGTGGATCAAAGGAAATCAGTCCCCTAAGTTTGTACCAATTTTTAAAGTTAATAATGTCTTACAGTTCCTTAAGTTTGTAGCAATGACTTACACTCTGTTAAGTTTATAGCAAATTTTTTTCAGTCCAACCAATGGTTAACCAATGTCTTACATCCCCATCAGTTTGAAACACATGTTTTGCAGTCCTATCAGTTTTTACCAATGCTTTACAAATCTGTACCAATGTCTGACATTCCCCATTAGTTTTTACCTATATCTTACAGTATTGTGTGTTTGTACCAATATCGTAGACCCATCAGTTTGTACCAAATGTCTTACAGTCCTATCAGTTTGTACCAAATGTCTTACAGTCCCATCAATTTGTACCAAATGTCTTACAGTCCCATCAATTTGTACCAAATGTCTTAGGTTAATATCAGTTTGTACGAAATGTCTTACAGTCCCATCATTTTGTATGAAATGTCTTACAGTCCCATCAATTTGTATGAAATGTCTTACAGTCCCATCAGTTTGTACCAAATGTCTTACAGTCCTATCAGTTTGTACCAAATGTCTTACAGTCCCATCAATTTGTACCAAATGTCTTACAGTCCCATCAATTTGTACCAAATGTCTTAGGTTAATATCAGTTTGTACGAAATGTCTTACAGTCCCATCATTTTGTATGAAATGTCTTGCAGTCCCATCAGTTTGTACGAAATGTCTTACAGTCCCATCATTTTGTACCAAATGTCTTACAGTCCCATCAGTTTGTACCAAATGTCTTACAGTCCCATCAATTTGTACCAAATGTCTTACAGTCCCATCAATTTGTACCAAATGTCTTACAGTCCCATCAATTTGTACAAAATGTCTTACAGTCCCATCAGTTTGTACCAAATGTTTTACAGTCCCATCAGTTTGTACCAAATGTCTTACAGTCCTATCTGTGTGTACCAAATGTCTTACAATCCTTAGATTTATTCGCAACTATGCTTCAATTGCTAAAGTTTGTGATGCAATTTTTTTGACATTTATGAAAAATCTTGAAAAGAAGAGATATTAATTGTTGTATAAAGAAATGTATTGAGAATATATTAAAGAGATCTTCTTAACACTGTAACTGTATGACAGAAGTCTGTTAAGGTTTAATTTCTCATTCAAACTTACACAGCACTGGGACAGTGGTAACCAGGTACAATCGACTGGAATTTGTTCTTAAGATAGACACCTTATTCTGTTTCAGCCTTTATAACTCACTCTGCATCAGTGAGACAGATAAAATACATGTTTCAATACTTGCTACCTAATCTCCATGGAAAAGCTGTACTCGATGTTGGATCAAGGACTGGTGCAGTACTTTATGGGGTAAGACTGTTTATATCAGTTTTTATCTGTCAGGATCTTTACAAAAGTTTCTATTTCTTGTGAGATCAATTAAATATGTCTGCCAATTTTGTCCAAGACAATCTCAAACAATAAGATTGTTGAAAAAACTTGTATTAAATGGACACAAATATCATAGTGTAATCTAGTGACCATTTATTGTCATACAATCTTACTTTAGTTACTGTAAAGTCATTCATTTTTGTGGATATTAATTTTAGTTTTCAGTTTTCGTGGGGGATTAATTTTTCATTGATTTCATTATTACTGATATTCCATGAAGTCAGATGTCCATGAACCACTAAAATAATTACTGTATACAGAGAAATTTTTGTCGTCGTTTAATTTTCATCATTTTTGTCCATGAACAAGAAGGGCAAATTTACGATGGGTCGTTACCTTTTGTATAATCTTCAGAGGATGGAATGAATACATGGCGAATCCATTTATAATGGTACCAGGGCCGACATAATCTGGGGTGAAAACATCCTCTTATGCAGTATAAGTGAATTTGTTGAGTCAAATGTTTCCATGAAATCAAATATTCACGAAAGCCACAGAAATTGAGCTCCTCATAAATACATGATTCTACAGAATATTGTTATTTGAGTTCATATACAAATCGAAGTTCTATGATTAAAACACCAATCTTGTGATAACACTTGTCAGCCCTGCTAGGATATTTTAATAATGAACACAAAGAATTGTCATGTATGCTGTAGCTAATCAATATACATTTCATTCTTTTCTGAAGCATAAATATGAGAAAGCAAACTTGAAATATCATTTATGAAGCAACATCATCAAAACTTTTTTTTTGTGGGGAAACTTTTGCACAAAATTTTCTTTGTACATAGCATTAGAATTATTGTGTTGTGTAAGAAATGTTATCAAATATACATGTAATAGGAAGGAGCAATGAAAACTCCCTGCCCTGGTGAGATTCGAACTAGCGACCCTTCAGTCTCTAGCCAGACACTCTACCGCTCGACAAAGGGGAAATTCCCACTAGCTGAGGCTAGTAAGGTGACCTGCACTTTCAACTTCTACCCTTTCTTGTCCTTCACAAAGTCTTTAACCCTGAAGACCAAAACTACCAAGGTTCAATATCTCCAAGGAAGCATCAAAATCTCCTTTAGCTTCTACCCTTGGAGTGGTCAATGGCACCAAAATTGTAATAGGAATGAACAATGAAAAATATCCTGTCACTGCTGGGGTTTGAACTAATGACCCTTTGGTCTCTGGCCAGTCACTCTATTGTTCAGCTAAAGGGAAATTCCCACTAGCTGAGGCTGGTACATCGACCTGTACTTTCAACTTCTACATAGACAAACTACCTGTTTTTCATTTGGACATTTTTTTTGTGACATTAATCATTAAACTATAAAACATTTCTTTTTCAATCTAGGCATATCTGTTCAGTGATGCAAGTAAAATAGTTGGTGTGGAATTAGACAAAAGCTTTTGTGATCTACAGAAGAAGATAGTGGAGAAATACGAATTCAAAGATAGGATAAAGGTATGTTGCAGATCTCTCTACTGGGATGACCATCTTCAAAATGATTTTTGCTTTCTGTGATGTAACTTTCTGTGAAGGGAAAGAAAGCATCTTCTCCAGTTTTTCAAGAGAACAGGGAAGAAAGTTGAAATTGTTATCAAAAGAAAGTACAGATCAATGATCGTTCTTCTCCTGAACAACTACACATGTACCGAAAATCAAGAAGAAAGCTACAACCTCTGCATCAGAAACATTAATAACACAGGTTATGTGTTTTGTAGTGTAGACTTTGATACTTGTCTTTTCTTTTACATTTAATGTTTCTTGAAAAAGTAAGATATCATTGTAATTGAACATCCATCAATGAACTATTCATTTGAAAAATTTGAGTGCATGCCCTAAGACTTCGTCTCTTTATAATGTCTGACACTCTAGAAGAGATAACATGTTGTTCGGACAAGACAGGATATTGGACTACAGAGGTCTGATTGATTTATTTTTTTATTAGAAATTGAGTTACAGTATAACAAAGGAATATAAGGATGACAAACTTTCTCATTAGCCCCACCATCATCAGATTCTAGGCTATTAAAATACCTTACACCTGTGGTCTGTTGCCCGTCTGTCCGTAAACAATTTTTTGTCATCACTGTTTCTTGAGAAGTACTGGATGAATCTCTGTCAAATTTCACATGCTGATTCCCTGTGGTCTCTAGTTGTGTCCATATGATTTTAGGACTGATCAGAAAAACAAAATGGCTGACAGGTGGCCATCTTGAATTTTGACTTTACAAGTTTGTTATTGCTATTTCTTTAGAAGTACTTGATGAATTTTTCTTATGTTTCATATGTAGATTACCCTTGGTCCCTAGTTGTGCCAGTTGATTTTGGGTCTGATCAGAAGAAATAAAATGGCTGAAAGGTGGCTATCCTGGATTTTGACTTTGAAAGTTTGTTATTACTATTTCTTGTGAACTACCACAGAGATCTTTCTCAGATTTCAAGTATAGGTTCCTCTTGGTTCCTTGTTGTGCTTGTTTAAGTTTGAGACTGATCAGAAGAGCAAAATATCAAACAGGCAGCAATCTTAGATTTCGACAAGTAAAAACTGTTATGGCTATTTCTTAAGAAGTACAGACTGGATCTCTCTCAAATTTAATGTGTCTGTTCCCTTTGATCTCTACTTGTGCCTATTTGATTTTGGGACTGATCAGGAGAAAAAATGACTTCCAGGTGACCATTTTGGATTTGATCGGTAAAGACTATCATGACTATTTCTGCAAAGAAATTTTCAAATTTCTTATCAATAAGATCAAAAACAGAGAAGAAAAGAGACAAGAAGAGAAAAAATCAAACTTTCAAAGAGCAAATAAAAATCTAGCAATGATGGGGTGCCAAGATCCTCTGGAATCTCTTGCTGTAGTGTCACATGGCCACCAGCCCTTAATCAGTGGATAAAAGCAATCCATTTATCATTTTGTACATATCAGGAATCACCTGCAAGATATAAAATTGATGAAGCAGTGATACAGATATCCATTTCTCTTATGTTCCTGTGTCTCGGATTTACTCCAGAACTCATGCTCTCTTTAGGATGATAAAACCAAGAGACCCAAGTCAGTTCGCAGTGTATTCTAATATGAAAAATACACTAAATTCAGACATGCCAGTCCATTTCATACCTTTGATAAGATACCTTAATTATTGTCAACATAACTCAAACTTGGGTATTCATGAAAATCAAGACCACAAAGAATACTACGTACATTTGTATTAATTTCATATAAAAAATTCTCATAATTAGTTCATAATTTAAGCTCAGTACAATACATTATACTGAGCATTAATTTGCTGATCTATTATGATATACTTTAAACATTTTACCATCCAATGTATCTGAGATGTCACTGTCCTGTGTATCAGTTTGGTCATCACCCGGTATATATCGGAGTGGAGAGATTATCATCCTGTATGTATCGGAGAGATTATCATTCTGAGTATATTGCAGAGATTATCATCCTGTATATATCTCCGAGATTATCATCTGGTATCCTGTATAACAGAGATATCCTGCATATTGGAAACGATATCATGCTGTATGTTGGAGAAATTGTTTTTCTGTATCCTGTACATCAGAGCTTGTGTTTGGTCTTTGTAGATTGTGCACCAGAATATAATGAACTATCTACAGTATCTAAACAGATGTAAGTACAAGCTTCATAATGTACTATCATTCCTCCATACCATTTCAACACTGTAGTGGGACATCACATTGGTCAGATTATAAAGGAAATCATGATATACAGGCCATATTTGGTTGTTTTCATTAATATCCAATAAGTGTTATAACAGTGCAAATTCAATTCAAGTTTGATGTTTATGAATTAACAATAACTTTGATGTCAAATAATATTAAAGCATACAAGTCATTATTCAGATCAGAATGATTAAGGTGTTAATTTGTAAGGTATTCTAATAATATCATGGGCCTTTTTTCAGTTGATGTTATAATCCTCAATAACGTATTTGAATTCTTCATGGAAATGAAAGCTCAGAAGCAGTAAGTATAGATATTAACTGCTAATCACCATGACAGAAATATTAAAGTTATTTCACAAGGACATGAGAACAAGTGACATAATATGTGTGATTAGGTCTGTCCTTATATGATTGGGCCCATCATAATGTCATGTAATATCTGACATACGTGTGGGTACTTGTGGGTTAAGGAAAGGTGTATCATTCTGAAAATTAACCTTGTTGCATTTTCTCATACAGATACAAGTGTGTGATATATGAATTTCATGCTATGCGAAAGGATTTAAATAAGTAAACTCTGCAGTATTGCCCTATACCTTAATTGTATAAATTCATTCGAATATTATCATATTCACAAAACACACTCAAAGTAATTGATTGTATGAATTCTTTGGTCCACTCAGTCATTGATTTTGAGATTTCATTGATGGAGTCAGTCTGTAATTATATTTATCAATTAATCTCACCACTAAAACTCATTATATTTATAGAGTCTGGCAGTCACTGTATCAAAACATAAATAAACCTGGCACAATGTTGATCACCATTCCAAGTGTGAAGGAAAGTCTGCAAAATCTGCAGGTATGTGTTTATGTTTATTGGAATTTGCATACAAATCCATATCATATTATTCACCATCTGCTCGAAGAAGCTTTCATAGAAACGTCACTTACACAGACTTGACAATGTATTATCAATTTAAAAGTTTTTTAGATGAATTTCACACAAATGAAATTGATAAATCAAATACCAAAACAACACTGGCTATTCTGTTCCTGAAATGTTTGTAATTGTTTGTTATTATCTGTCAGTGTAAAAAGAGAATTATCATTATTTTTTGTTTTTGTATAACAGACGAACATAAATCTGTCCAAATGGCTGAAGGAGGTAGACATGTGTGAGGTGTGCAAAAAAACAAATATGTTAATGTATGGCCAGGAAGATCCAGACGACAAAGACCTTGCATCCATTCATCTGTACGAGGTCCTTCCCAGGACATAAAAGTCATCTTAATATTTTTGTCAAGATTATTGAACAGATTATAATGTTAATTGTAGCATCCTGCTTGATGACATTACTTAATATTCTCTTATAGTAGTAATGTTAATTGTATGACATCATTGTAATGAATACATATAAGGAAAGTCAGTATAGTTGTGATTGCCATATCAGTTCATTCAGTGAGGTCATCATATATAACATTACAATTGACATTAATCTGATTAGCCTGAAGAGAGAAATTTCTCAATAGCAAAACAAATCTAACATTTCTGAATCATTGACCCCGATGAATCACTTGTCATCATAAGTCCGTCTATTTCAGAGAAAATAACCTAAAACTCAGATGGAGTGTTTAATAGTAGTTTTCCCCTTTGATATCAATATAGGAGCCAAGTTTGTGTGCTATCTTTTCTTTAAAAGTCAGTATTCAATAAATTACAGTACTAGCAAATTTCATTGTGTGATTTGTTTTGCTCTCCACGGTTTTAAATTTAGGTTTCATTTGGTATTTTAATTACAGATAGAATTATAGGTTTGTACTATATTCAGTACATGCTACACCCAGAGTTAGTGTATATAAAAGGTATAGCTGTGGCTGATACCAACAATATTGATACATTTTTCAATCATCAATACTTTCCTGGTCTCCTAGTAATCATTATTAGAAAACAATTGACCAAAAATGTCATTGAAATTTTAAATCTTAGCAGTATAAAAACAATGTGTAAATAATGAAATTTTTATTTTCTGTTTGATTTGACCCTTGAAGTACATTCAAGGATGAGCCTAGACAATTTTGTTCAGGAGAATGATACCATTACTGCTGGTTAATATACTGGGTATTGTCATATCATTGATGGTCTTAATAACATGTTACCATAAGGATTTTTGGCTACAAGACCTGGCATCTGGCCTCTGTTACTATGTAGTCAAAGCAAAACAAAGGCTGTCAGCCAATTCCTATATTTCTATATTTTCCTATTTTTTGAAAAATATTCTATATTTTCAGGAAATTTGTCACTGATAAATGTAGAGGTTGTAAATTTTTCCTTGATACTGCTTTTGGCTTCTTTATATTACAGGTTAGAGAATTCTTAAGTCTTTGAAAGCATCGCAAGCCACCAGAAAATGATTCAGTGCATCTCTTTATCATCTTTATGGGCACTTTGCAAGGCAGTACAACAGAATATTGGCCTTTATGGTGCCCATTCAGATGATGATGATGATGATGAACTATGCAGCAGCTCTCTGCCTGGATTGTGATGCTGTTGAAGTGAATAGTTATTTTAAGGTAGTTTTTAATCATTGATTGATATAGAAACAGTAAGTGAAGGTAAGAATTGTTAGTATAAATGCCTTTGAATGAATCAATTTTCGTTTGGAAAACTCCTAATTTTTGCTTCAAAACTAGCAAAAAATTATATTTGTTGAAAAACATTCCTGTATTCCTCCTATATTTTGAAGACTTGGTTGACAGCCTGAAAACATCTACATATGTATTGTAGTCACAATAAAGTATCGGAATTCATTTGAAAACTTCAATATTTTTTATTATTAACACCACAAATAAAAACAACAATCAGCTATTTATACAGGTTTGTGCTTCCATGTAAAGTGAGTCTGTATATAAATGAAGATGTACAAGATGCTTATAATCAAAACAAATTACACTATGTTGAGGAGAAAGATTTTGTACAAAATATCAATATATGTAAGAAGACAAAGAGCACTTGATGAATATAATATGAAAGGTTTCTTTGTTAGATATACAGAAGTATCACAAAAGGATATCAATTTACAACAGTAAATTAAAAAAGACAAAAAAAAAACAAAAAAAAAAAGGATAAAGAAAACAAGCTTAAGTTCAACCCAAAATAAGTCATGCTTTTAAAATTCATTATTATGAAAACTTGCTGAAAGCCCCTGTGAGAAATATTTTCAAACCAAAGAAGGAAAATATGTTTCGGTAAAACTCTGCATGCAACATATAGATACAAAATTCCAACATTATGTATGACTAAGGTACAAAAAATACTTAGGAGTGTGCCATATATATAAAGGGGAAAATATCGGCAAAAGAACTCTCAACAGTAAATAGAATTTTTAAAATATTTAAAGTCTGAATGATATATTAAAAAGCAGGTGCGAAGAAAAACATAATGTGATTGTAAAACTATGTAATAATAAAAGATTTACAAAAATAGATAATCACAGTTTGCACAAGTCTATGGAAATGGCAAGTTAACCATTGTGAAGTAAATTACTAATACTGATTGTGAATAATAGAAGGCCTGTGATGAATTAAACCCTCATATGAGTGTGACAAAGGGATCTTTGATCAATAATACCAGTAACTTCCATACTGCATTAAATCTGGACGAAATCCACATAAGACATGTATATTCATATCACAACATGTTCATAGCATACCCTATATCACATTGTGTTTATTCAAAAATATCAAAAGTTCAATTCTTATTCTGTTATATCGCTAGCTCTGCGGAACATTAGTTCACTCTGGTATTTAGAGGTTTCGTGGTGGAAATCAGGCTGAAGTAATCTTGCCCTGCTTGGCATTTTGTACTTTCCCTCAACACGATTCCGGTCCTCCACATTGTAGTGCATCTGTTCACGTTTTTCTAAGAACATATTTTCATCATGTTCCACGTGAGGAATTCCTCCCAGCTCTGCATTCTGGAATACAATGAAATAATATTTCACTATCTATCATGTTCAATGTCAGGAATCTATTTGGTAACAAAGTTCTCATGATATTCAATTTCTGCCTTCCTGCAATGAATTGCCTAAAACATACAATCACTGCCATGTTTGTAAAAAGAATTGTTCAACAATTCAGTCAAACACTGACTCCTAGCTCTAAGTGATCTTGACTTTGTGCATCAACATATTTTTAAAGGTTGTAGGTAACCCTTCAGTAATTGTAAGATCTTTTATTTTACCAACCCTCCAACTGGTGTAAGAATTGCAAAATCTAGTATTTATCTTTATAGATTAACATATATGTGAGGTCAACAGAATAAATTGTTGATCAATTTATACTTCCTACTAAGATCTGAAAAGAAACAAAATGGATGATATCACCTCACCAATGGATACAGTCATTCAGGTTTTTATTTCAAAGAAAATTAATGTTATTTCTATTTTGATGCATTTGGATTCTATTATTCCTAACATATATGTACTTGTGAAAATGTCCACACCATGAAAAACCTCTTTCATTCAATGCATTTATAACAAAAAAAAACCCCAAAAAACCTAAACATATATGAAGTTTCATAAAATCAAAAGGAAGGAGCATGCTTCATGCTGGTAATTAGTTCTAAGCTTATCTATGGAAATGTAAAAACAAATCATGCTAGTTGGTATAGCTTGGAGTCAACATTATAATCTAATGCCATTTTTAGCATGCACATGATGAACATCAACTGAAAACTAGAAATATTTGTCCAACTCCTTAATATAACTTAATATGGACATCAAACAATATAACAAATAATATCATATGTTAAGTCCTGTCTTACTTTAATCCTTTAATGAGAGGCTCATTATCAATACAGTATATCATATATGCATGATAAGGTAGTTATACCAATTCATTACTATTTTTGTATACTACTTGAATTTTACTTCCAGAAGGGCATTACAAAATTAAATTCTCATTAAATGAAGAGATTTCACCTTTTTAATTGCTTCTTTTTTTCAAATAAAAGGATGTAAATATATTAGAATGAATAATTCAGGAATTTGCTGTTATGATAACATAAATTTCAGTTATCTGTGGCAGCCTACTGTATGAAACTGCTACAGTAACTGCAAATCTGGCAACCAGAATTGATGTCTGTGGTTAGTGATAGGCTATGCCTTCCTTAACATCTACAAAAAAATAGAGATGAAATTGCACAAAAGCTTGTCTTATTTATTGTTGTACAGAGATGTTTATGTAGCAAATTTAGATATCTGTATCGGGTACACAACATGCAAATTGTGGAATTAGTGGTTATAGTACTAATTATACTACTGTGATTATATATATATATGCTTAAACTAATCTACATACATAGTTCAATATGATAATTACACTGTATATAGATTGTTATCTATGTATATCTTTCTTGACATTTAAACAACTAAAGACATTAGCTACCACTTTAAGATATAATGGTACAATGTGTTGACAAGTAGTTGCTGAAAATTCCACCAGAACTGCAGTTTCCATGGTGATCAAATGCAACCAGTTTTTATAGGTTCTAAACATTTTTTATTAATCATCCAATGATGATCAACATGACAAAAACTCAGCACACAAAACACTTGAGTTAAACAATAAAACATGAGGAGTATTCTTTGCTGTAGATTAACTGGCACATTAAGCTCAAGTGTGTGCTTTTAAAAGCTCAATGTTCAGTTTACATACTTTAAGACATTTTAAACAAGATTTATTACCAATATGTACAGACTGAAGGTCTTTGTAAGTTTTAAGAATGATTTATACGTGTAATACTGCAAATTTTGTATGTGTTCAAGCATAGTATGTGATTGTTAATAGATCTAGACTAAAATGGAATGTTAATGACCTGTTCTGACAATATTCATGCTTTAAACTTACATACCAAGAATCACTCCTAGTGCAACATCCTCATAAAGGCTAGAAAATGGTATCATTATCAGTTACGAAAATAAAGTGTTCCAATGGATATGAGGCTCAGAGATTATAGATACATGCAAACTCTTGCCCTGAAGGGTTAATGTTGTTGAGGATTAAAATAATTTTCACACCAAAGTTAATCTATCAAGTCAAATTACAAAGGGAACAATACAGGAATTCATAATGACAAAGATTTAAAAAAGAAATTGCAAAAAGCTTTCTTATCCCAAATATTGCACTGTTTCTTTGTTTAGTAAAGTAATTTGACTGAAAAGCACTGCTTAATAGGCCTCAGATCACATCTGTACTATTAAGGGTCATATTGTACATGCTGGTAGACTTCACAGAAATTTCTGGTCAGTTACCAAATATTTTTCCAAGCTTACCTATATTTCTTTTTTATTTATTTTTTCTTTTCATGAAAACGAAGTACCTAATTGGGTTTAGTGACCTTTAAAATTTTAAATAAAAAAATATTCATGTTTATCTAGCTACGTGGAAAAGTACAGTGTAATTATTTTTAGGACTCAGTAGCTGGGGTCGAAATTCAACTGAAAATATTTTCTTAAGTGCAGATATTTCTGCCAACTGTAGGTTCATGCATCTTGAATTAATGTACAAAATGGTTTATAAACAAGATCCTTTACAAATTTCTATATTTTCATTTTCCTCTGGTAGAACTAAAGGAAAAATTAAAATTGTGGTCTGAGGCCAAGTATAAGGAGTTTGTGATACAGTAGTCAAGTGAAAAAGGAACTCATCATCACATGTTTAACACAAGTAAAACAAATACAGGTATGATACTGCATATATACCTTAACAATCAGCTCCCTGTTCTTCATATCGGTCTTCCATTCCTGGACATAGAGCCGTGGCACCACTGGATGGAGGCGAGAATATTCTGGTATCCTGTGAACAAATAACAATGATGGTGTGACTGGAATATACTGTTTATCCCTCGTCAAATAGAATGAAGGATGAAATAAATGGAGTGTACTGTTTATCCCTTGTCAAATAGAATGAAGGATGAAATAAATGGAGTGTACTGTTTCTCCCCTGACTGACAGAAGACAAGGATGAAGTGAATGGAGTGTACAGTGTATCCCATGTTAGAGTGAAAGATGAAATAAATGGAGTGTACTGTTTTTCTCCTGTCTGACAGAAGAGAAGGATGGTGTGTACAGTTTATCCCATGTTAGATACAGGGAAGGATGGTGTGATTGGAGTGTATTGTTTATCCCTTATCTTACAGAAGAGAAGGATGGAGTGAATGGGGTGTACTGTTTACTCCCCTTCTGACAATAGAGAAGGATGGAATGTACAGTTTATCCCATCTCCTGTCTGACAAAAGATCATGTGAAGGATGGAGTGAATAGTGTACTGTTTATGGTGCGACAGATGATCTGACAGGGACGGATAGTGTAACTTGGACATACTCCAGTTTTCCTTGTACAACAGTAGGAAAGGCAGATGTTTCTGTAGTGAACTGCTGAACCTGTTTGATGTTAAAGAGCGATGGAGTTTAACTCCTGTCTGACAGTTGAGAAGGATTGTGTAACAATAGCTTCTTCTTATCCCCCATATGACATATGAGAAGATGGGATTACAAGCTTAAATCAGATAAATAATTTGAACTTCATGGTAAGTTTAAAAACTTATTTCTTTCAGGTGGCGGCAAAAGGTGACATTAAGGCATTATATCAGTATTGTGGACACAGAAACAGTGACTCTTAAACATCAAAATTCCTATTACAATAGATGGATTACATTGTAAATGATGAATATTTATTTTGGTTTAAATTGAGTTATAGTACCTACTTGTATATAAATTACTCTGTGCAAGATAGCAACATGAATCATGGTAAGGAATCTATCTTGTTAGAAATAGGCATTTTTTGGTCAGAATGACTGAGTTCTGTTGGCAAACATACCACATATCGTATTTTTCTGTAAAATTGTGTCATTTACACCGACCATAATTGCCATTAGAATTTAGAATGTAGATCATGGTTTAATGGTAAATCAACTATCTCAGTTGGGTTTTTTCCAAAATGATGTTTTTTTATTTGAATATCCTAATTTGGATTTATTTAAATATCTCAAATGAGACAATAGTTTACCAACCCAAATACACAATATCAACTCGCAACAATCAGCTGATATGGGAACTTGACAGTCTTAAGCTTCTTTTGTAACCCTTGACAACCATATGCTCGTCTTGGGCCTCGCCTAAAATTATCCGATTTTATTCTTCAGCAAGTACACTGACGTCAACCCTTTAATGAAGTTAATAGAAAAATTGGACTTTCCTGTATTCTCTTACCTTGGACGACTGTACTTGTACAGACTTTCAGCGAATTTCTGATTTATATTTCTGCGCCCCAGATCTGCCATTTTCCCTTCTTACTGTCTGCTAACGTCTCGTGAATGTCCGAGACATCGCGAGACTTGAGATCATAACAGTCATGGCGGTGGTCGAATGTGTCACGACGCCAGCTTCAATGTTTTGCATCATGTTTTCGTGGAGAATACGAATCCAAGTATAATATTGCATGTGCTTTTTATAAAGATATGAAGTTGGTATGCAAAAATATTCTATAACTTTTCAATGCTTAACAAGTGATCGCTTTATTTTTCCGTTCTATATTTGTGTGATTCCACGCCTACAATGGTGTTGGCTGTTGCGATTCGTCTATTTTGATTGCTTATTAAGTTATTGTCACAAGCTTAAAATAGATTCTTTGTGGAATTTCATCTTTTAACTTCCTTACTTGTATGACTACAAATTTTGTTCATACTGTGAACAAAACGGATGACAAGATCGTCATTTTTTGGTATAGTACGTATACACAAGATGGACTTTTTCACCAGAATGATTTTGCACATCGAGGGATGTTATGGGTCTTTTTTGAAATGTTAGCTGATGGTGAAAATGACATCTCTATACGATGTATATAAGAAAGAAATTTACTTAATGTATCTACCCCCATTCATCCTTCCCAGAAAAATAACACCAGGATTCCGTGAAAGGAAATTATATATGGATTCTAAAATTGTTTTCAGCCACGGGAGAGAATTTAAGAAGGATAGTTAACTACTGATAAGTATGTTTCAATTTTTTATAGAACAGCATTCATGCATACACCAGTCCAAAGTTAATATTTCAGCTGAATCTGGCCATGGATTATCAGTGCTTTCATTATCATTTAACAATAGGGGTACAATGCAGGTCAACCCACAAATGTAACGATCTAAGTTCTGATAGCATGGTCATAGAAATGGACCAAGGCAAAAGTAATGTAGCTTGCCACCCCCTCAAGATTCTGGTTTTTATATTCTGTTGTGGAAATTATGTTAACTTGTTGTCTTTATTTTTTTACAGTGTCCATACTTGTACTGATGGAGGGTCATATTGTGAAGGAATTTCAAAATCTGCGAGTGTTTTCAAACAACAAATTCGTGAGGATGGATGAGCTGGTGCATGACCTGGCAAGTGCTCTTGAGGAGACAGCCAGAAGCACCAAGTCTCAATCCCGTGAGGGTCAACCCTCAGGGTCATCCTCCAAACGTTGCAGTCGAAAACGCAAAGGAAAGAAGCGCCGTACATTCATAGTTGATGGAGGAAACATCAGTGAAGCTTCAGAAAGTAGTGTTGAGGAAGCTCTGAAGGATTACATGGAAAACATTATCCAGCAAAGTGATTCAGATGATATTGGTATGTCATCAACAGTTGCTAGGTTGACGATGCCGTTGAATTTTAGTTACGTGCCATCAGTTGAATCTGATTCTGTGACAGAAACTTTTTCTCCAAGACGTCCTCAGCGTCGAAGGAAGAAGTATAAGTCTATGGCGGTGGACAATGATCCAGAAATGATGATGCAGCCACCTATGCATCCACCAAAGCCGTACCAGCATCACCATGGCAGTGATGGGGCTCTCAACAACTCATCTGTGGACCAGGAAGCAACCCTAGCACCTCTCACTAGCAAAGACAATAATGGACTCTTAGTCTCTGTGTTACCAGGGAAAAGAAAGAGAAGTTCCAAGTCCAGGACAGACTTTCCTTCCAGCAGCAGCAGCAGTCAGAGTAAACCATCCAAGAATGAGGATACTATGGATGTAGGCTCACAGTAAGTCTCTGTATTATATATTTTCATTTTATGAGGCCGTACTAAAAGTTGGCCCCCTGATAAATTCATATTTTGTTTTTTGAACATGTCTTTTACTAAGAGTACATTGAAAAGACCCAAAATAATTCTGCTGCCCCCATTGCAACGCTTTAGACCTTGATTTTGATTTCTTGTTTTTCAGTCTGTTCATTTCCTCTTTAGTTTATTTCAATTTCCACCCTCAGTTGTGTACATGCACCTGTTAAATTGGCATATGTTCTCATATGCATAACACATGTTCTTGTTAGAACAAACCCTGTTGGAAAAAAAAGAAAGAAAAAAAGCTGTTGCCTAACTGATTTAGATAAACAAAAATTTGACCATATGAAGATATTAAGTAGTCACTGGCTAGGAGGACTAATTTATAGGTTTTATATACAGACTAAGAAAAAATGTGTTATTTGGTGAAGGACAGAGCCCAGCATGGTAAAGTAAGAAAAATAATTTAAATATAACCAGTGCCAGTACTCCTTAGTAATTGTTTTTCCAAACGGATAGATTTCATATCTTATTATGGGTTTCATTTGCTGTCCTAAAGATGATTTGCCAGATAACAATTTAAGTATTGAAAGAGAAGTCAATACACTATATGAACATCCGAATTGCAAGCTCAATGATTTATGATGAAATGATCATGAACACAGTTTTTTTTTGCATGAATGGTATTATCTGTGTCAAATAAATCATATATTTATAGTTAATACACATGGCCATTGTAGAGAGAGCAGCTCAAGTCTCAGCAGTAGTGAGAGTGATGGTCTTATCACCAATGATGAAGGAAGAGAAGGTAACTATGTTTGTTTCTTAAGCATATCTTGAATCCTGAATGTTTGTTTGATTTTAAGACATCATTTTTGGATTTTAGTAGACCCTTGAGAGTAGGTTTTTGACTCCCGAAAATTAGTTTTTGATTGACTGTTGGATTATGGAGGGATATGTCAATTACCTGTATGTTTTGACCCATCAGATTTGTTATTTAACCTCTGAAATTGCCTAATTTCTAGAATTTGCTAAAAGGATAATTAATTGCTTTAAGAAGTACCAGAATTGAAAATTGCTCTTTCAGCTGATGATGAGCAGAGTGATTTTTTCTATGAGGGTGGTCCAGCGTGTGGAATTCCTGGTATTATTCCATGGTGGGAAAATGATGCAGGTCATCGAGAAGTTGAGTCAGATAAGGAGTTTCAGCAAATACTGACAGGAACATTTGAACACCTCTCCAAATCCTCACAGATGGCATTCAAAGCCAGAGTGTCCAGGCTCATGGCAAAGGTGACAAGAATCTTCCTGCTTTCTGTATTTAAAAGTAAAAAAAAAAAAAAAAAAAAATCCTAGCTGTCTTTAGTTTAAGAAAGCATAATGATAAACTGAACCTATTACATTTTTAGCAATGAATCTAGGTAATCTTCATTTTATTCTCACTCTTTACGACAACAATGTCTTTCTGTTTTTTCTTAGTCTGGCAGAGAAATTCGCTTTGGAAGAAGAAAGTTGAAAGAAAAGGTTTGTCTTTGCTTTCTCTCAATGATTTATAAGATAATAATGATGAATGTGTGCATATTGCCTTGAATTATGATAAATAAGACAGGTACTGCAGACATCATTTGAAACAGCTTGTTTGAATGCAAGTCACCAATCTTGAGATTTGCAAACATCTTTGAATATGATGATCTGTTCTGATGTCACTGATGCGAAGACACAATATCATTATTGAAGCTATTCATATGTGCTGTTTTGATAGTGAAAATGGAATGAAAGTTTTAGAGAAGTGTTGATTTTATTACAGAATTATCTGTACAAAACTTTGGAGTCCACATATTTTCATTGTTATGAAGAGAGATATATAGGTTAATGTGACCCAACATTGTGGACAGGGCAGTGAATCTTTGTGATATCTCATTTCTTAGTGTTTGTTAACCTGCATAAATCTTGATTATGCTTATTTGCTTTAGCTAAAATTTTTATGTATTGCCAGCCCCATACAAATAAAACTTTATATGGTGTTCAAATTATAACATACTTCTTATGCTCAAAACATCAGAGCTAGAGATGGTGATATTTAAGTTTCTTAGTATGTTTATTATTCCTTCATTGTTAGTTCTTTTAATTACATATAAGTTTGTACAATTATTTATTTAACAGCATCCTGGCTATACAGTGTCAAGATTTCTCCAAGATCGACAAGTATGGAATTCAATGCAGGGAATGATTTCCCCTGCCTGGCAGTCTAGTAACAACACAAGCTCCTGTAACGATAACTCAAAACGTCGCAGGAATACACCCCCACCAACACCACAGACTGAAGGTAGCTATTTACCTCAGAAACCACATGCCTGCCCCTACCAGCAGCTCCACCATCACTTTTTCATAACCTATTTTATATCTGCAAGAAATTGATAGGACTTTCTCTTTGGATAATATGCCAAATGTTTTAGACCTATTTATTATGACAAAATGAAGAACCTTATGACTATTTAGCTGAGCATGAAACCCATATCATTCCATGTCATCTTGTGAAGTTTTTCCAAGGCCATCCTTGCTCAAGTTTATACTATCCTCTGTACTATCATGTACCTGGTAACTCCAAAGTTTAAAACATTTTTAAAACACTTTGTTATGTGGAGTTGTTTGAAGTATTCACATCACATTAAGGATATTTTGAATACTGTTTAGTATTTTTACAATCTGAATAATAAGATCATTTTGTCTACAGGTTTCATTGGCAATGAGGCAGAGCCTATCCCTGATTCAAACTTAGGCAGTAAGATGTTACAGAATATGGGCTGGACACCAGGATCAGGACTGGGATCAGACGGAGCTGGCATTAAAACTCCAGTCATGGCCTACCGACGGCCAAGGCGTCAAGGACTTGGCTGTCGGACAGCTACAAAGCCATCTGATCATTAATGACTTGTCTTGGGTGTATGTGATGTTTTAAAGACAGTAGATCAGTATATATGCACTGATGCATGGTGATGTACTGTCAGGATGTTCCATGATATATTTTGAACTGCTAAAACATAAGGAAGTTATGGTTTTATTTTGTACAATGTACAATTCATGTTGGTAATAATATTCATGTTCATTATGAAATAATTATTCATTTGTTTTGAATGTAGAAAAACATAATTTCTGTATGTAGTGTATAGGTATATCTGAGAGGGATCAGTCAGAATCCATGAACATGAGTAATCTTGTTTTTAATCCTGAAGTAAATAACACAGCTTTTACCCTTGTTATGATAATGTTCACGAAGCAGGACTTGACTGAGTTAATCACTCTTTTGTAAATTTATACCAAACATAAAATCAAACAGAATGTAGGGAATGCAACACATGTCAGAAGATTTGAGAATGACAAGCTGGTCTACTGTAGGATTTTGTTCATTTGTTAGGTTTATCGCTCCATGAACAAGTCATTTCAAGATAGGACTTTTTATGAAGCCGCTGGCTACCTCACTGAACAACATACGAAAGGCATGTTGGATGCTATCAAGAGCATTTAGGGTAAAGTGTCTTGTCATAGAACACAGCCATACAAGCACAGATCAGTTCATCTCTCAGATTCTTTCGGTAAAAATCCAAATTGATAAAGATGGTGGCAGGGAATCAGATTTTGTTGTGATTAAATTGTCTTAAACTCACCATTTTCAAGACTTAAGTTCACTCAGAAATTTCCTGTTAATGAAAAATCACTTATTGGTAGAAAAGTGATGTTTTACCTTCATGCCCAAAATTTATGTTAAACCATCAGTCAGACTGTGTAAGATAAGATATTGTTGAACCCATTCAAATTATGCAAATTATGATGCAGTATTTAAAAATGTCCTAGATAGCAAGACAAAAGCTACCAATTGGTAAATACACTGGCATGTTTGGAATACCCTGGTATTCAAATATATATCAATGATAATATGATTATCTTTTGAAACTTTTACATGTTAATCAACAGTTAAGAAATCGCAGTTCCATTTTGTTCTTCATCATATTGAATATTGTGATGAAGAAGCCATGCAAGACACAGGGGCCTGCAAGCCCCCCAAAAAAGCATGTCAGCTTGTGTATTGGTAGAAGTAAGAATTGATATATTGCAAAGAGTGGATTTAGATTTAATGCTTTGGATTAATGTTTATTAAAATCATCAGTCTTCCAGTTAGTTAGAAATAGCCTTGGTGGAATTTACTTACCGAAATGTATAGTGGAACACTGTTGCTCTTTGACAATACACATGCTAACATTCCATTCTCCATATACTGATAGCTTGTAATACAGAGTTTGGACCTCATATTATGTCAGATGGCATTAGTATGATGTTACAGCAAGATGTAAAAGTGATCACCCTAAATCAATACTAAATAAATGGCATGGACGTGAAAAATTGGTGATATCAGTTGCTTCTGGTGGTCATTTTCAACCCTCTATCCTCAGCTTTTACCATTTATGTGAATACTGACCTCATGGAGCTTTGTAATTTCAATGCCAATATCTTATCAATAGTTAGATTTATGCATGATCTCACCATGTGTTAAAAGATTCAAATTTGAGGTTCAAACTATCAATAGGTAGAAAATGGTTGTTTTTTTTAGGGATACCGCGACATACGTCCTCTGTCAACTTTTACTATATATTGCAACTATTCATGAAAAAGGGAGTGGATTTTAATTAAATTTGGTCTCTGAATTTGGTGTAAATGGTGGGTCTGCCCCCCCCCCCCCACTCCCTCTTGGTCTTTAGGGGCAGGCCCAATAGGGAAAAATCAATCAATTTCCTTAAAATCTATCTTGTTCTTAAGGAAGGGTAGGATATTTTCCAAATTTAGTCTGAAGCATGCTTGGATGAAGGAAAATCAGTTATAAATGGTAGCTTTCAACCCCCTGGGGCTAAAGGGGTGTGGGCAATAGGGAAAATCTATCAATTCTTTAAAATCTACCTTGTTCTTTAGGAGTTGCAGGATTTGTCCAAAATTGATCTGAAGCATGCTTTGGTGAAGGGAAATCAGTTTTGTTTAAACAGTGGGTCTCGACCCCCTGGGACTAAAGGGGTTGGGGCCCAATGGGGAAAATCTATCAATTTCAGTAAAATCAATCTTTTGTTTTTTTTTTTAATTGCAGGATATTGTCCATTTTTCATTATCAAAATTTATTTGGGTGTTTGGTTCTTTGAAACATTTGAATAACTATAGCATTGCTCAGCATCAGATAGTAAACACAATTATAACTGATAATTTGTCCTGGGGTCTGGTCCCAACTTAGGACAGATTATATCTTTGAAGCCATTAAGATTACCATCCTATAACTTAATAGCATTGCTGGACATCAAGAGATTAACAACTGATCTCTGTCAGCACCCCTAGGAAATTTGAAGCTGTATCTGTAGGATGAAGCTCATCAGGGGAAATATTTTCCTTTAAAAGAAATGTGAAGTTCTGCATTATTGACCTAAATATCCAGATGAGCGATACCAGGCCCTCTTGTTCTTTTGTTTCTTGTTTTGTTTTTTGCTCACCTAGCCAGAAGGGCATAGATGCTTAGAGTAGTGATATTTGACTGGTATGTTCCTAGGATGAAGCCTGAGGAAGTTTGCAAAAAGATTTGACCTTGACCAATTTTCAAGGTCACAGGGGTCAAATTTGTTAAAACATTTAAATTACTTCTTCTCATGAACTAATAGGCCAAGAGGCATTATACTTGGGTGGTATATATATACCAGGTGAGTGCTGCAGGCTCATTGGGCCTCTTGCTCTTTAATTCACATGTACAAATTACCTACCTATTCAAATTAATCAGATAGCCACTCTATCAAGATGTTGATATTTAGAGAAAGTTAGCATAGTGTGCATCTAGCATGAATTCAGATGTCAGAAAATCTATTTGAGATATCTGTAATTTGTACTTACTAATTTGAAATCCTTTTACTTCATACACTTATTGTATGCAAATGTGTGTTGGTGTGATGCTATTTATAAGAAAGCTTAAGTAACATTTTTTGGCAGCAGCCAGATGAATTCTGCACATTACCTAGTATGTATATTTTTGTACATATTACAATGTGTTTGTAAGAATCATGTGTCTTTTATTCTTATGCTTTACAGCTTGGAAATGGTTTTGATCTGAAGGTTTGGGGTTCTGATCTTAATTAGAAATTTATTTTAGTTTTATGAAGGTCCCTAGAGTGTACTCAGTATTTAAGATGTCTTAAATAGTATTTCCTTCATACAATATAAATATAGACTTCTTGATGATCTTGAATCCCCCTCTATACCTACAAAACACTCTCAAAATTATCAAGAGATATTGAAATGTATAGCTGCTTATAATGCTAGAATAAGATAATAGTATTCTGTGTTAAGTGATTTTTGTAATCTTTTCTCCTTTGTGCCGATGATGAAAAAACGTAAACAACTTCTGATTTTTCTGTTTTCCTTCTTCCCATAACAATGGACAGTTATTTTGACTGCCATAAGTTCAATTTTTTTTTGCACACTGATAATGTCAGTGATAGATTAAGTCCAGGTAGATGACAGTGGGAGATACATATTCGTTGCACAGACTGCTGGATGATCATGATAATTTTCCAGGTCTTCTGATTGGTACAATGTAAGGAGCATAGCGCTGTGTCATCATGGTAATTATCCTGATCTACTGATCGGTACATTGTAAGGAACGCAGTGCTGTGTCATTATAATCATTATCCTGATCTACTGATCGGTACATTGTAAGGAACGCAGTGCTGTGTCATTATAATCATTATCCTGATCTACTGATCGGTGCTGGGTAAGGAACACAGCAATGTGTCATTATAATCATTATCCTGATCTACTGATCAGTGCTGGGTAAGGAACGCAGTGCTGTGTCATTATAATCATTATCCTGATCTACTGATCGGTACATTGTAAGGAACGCAGTGCTGTGTCATTATAATCATTATCCTGATCTACTGATCGGTGCTGGGTAAGGAACACAGCAATGTGTCATTATAATCATTATTCTGATCTACTGATCGGTACATTGTAAGGAACACAGTGCTGTGTCATTATAATCATTATCCTGATCTACTGATCGGTACATTGTAAGGAACGCAGTGCTGTGTCATTATAATCATTATCCTGATCTATTGATCGGTGCTGGGTAAGGAACGCAGCACTGTGTCATTATAATCATTATCCTGATCTACTGATCGGTACATTGTAAGGAACGCAGTGCTGTGTCATTATAATCATTATTCTGATCTACTGATCGGTGCTGGGTAAGAATCTTGTCAGGGAGATATATTTGAATTTCTGTAGGTATGTACATGTAATCGATACTTAAAGAGTATCATGTGATGGTGAACATGACAGTCTAGTCTAGAAACAACCATCTCCAGTGTTTTATTGGTTACATATATAAACCTGAAAACATTTTGTACTGAAAGTTGTCAGCTTGATGCAGAGTTGGATATTATAGACATATATGACAATTTCCATTTTGTTTAATTTATTCTAATGAAATTTGATATATTTAAATGTATGGAATGTAACATACTAAGTCTATGTTAGTTTACACTGTACACTATCTATGTATTCCTCCAACTCTTGGCTCAGAAATCCTATGTGCTATTAAGTCAACTGAGATGGGAAATTTGCAGCCATATTTTATGCTCATTCAAATATCTGTTAATGTATCATAAATATGTAGCTAGATCTTGTGTGTAATGTTTTCAGTAAGTGCTATACACTAGGTGAAGTTTTGAATGTATCTATACCTGTACAGTTGTATTAGTATAATCCTGGTATTTTCTTGTTGGGTACTTAGTGCACTGTTTTTAAAGTGTTTGCTTGATTCATGTTTCTATTGAGAAATAAGTATGATGAAATTATTTGGAAGTTTTTGTCAAAAACTGTGAAGTATATTAATTTTTTTACTTTAATATTCAAGGCTGAGATGAATCTGTTACTTTAATCATAAATCAGTGCACCAAAATATACTTCAGACAACATCCAAATCTGTTGTATTGCACCGATATGTATACACAAGTTTTTGATAAGGTACCTCAGGAAATATTTTTAAAATGATATTTTCTTGCCTAATTTATGAAATATAACTTGAATTTGAATAACAGGGTTTGTAAATAAAAATTGTTGAGAATTTGTTTCATGCATTCTTGCCAAATTAAGAAACCACTCATTATTTAAATTAATGGTGCACTGGTAAAAATTTGTTTGAATTATGAAAGAAAAATTAATACCCTGTATTTATGTGTGTATAATACAAATTTGGGTAACTACTGTGCTAAATTATTGCAAGCAGTCTATATGAACCTTGGTATTTAGCTGTATTTAAAAGTGTTGAGTGCAATATGCGTTATTCAGGTAAATAGATGTGCTTTAATGTCTGCAGTGTGCGACATTATGTATTTTTCGTGACCATTTTACAAATCTGACGTATGGTCACAGTATTTATCTCCCAGCCGTTAAGTATTTGATTTATTTTGTGGGGTATGGTAATTATCCTGATTTTTCTTTCAGAGCATTACAACATGTTGTTTTATTGATTTTAGACTCATATATAGAGATTGTTGATTCAGTTAAGTTTACTAGAGATGCATGCAATGTAAAAGCATGGATATGTAGGTTACTGCAGTAGACATTATATGGTTGTATTCTGTCAAACTTTATCCAGCAGAATTGCCATAATCTACTGGAGTTGATGTTCCTTACAGTCACCAGGCACATGTACAGTATTGTAGTGCAATCTGGGAGAGATTGAAGAATTATCACAACATTGTAATAGGTCTGGGTAATAATGAAGAGAGATTTATGATATAAGTGTTTAGCAGATACATTACTGATTGTCAAATATGGTCGAAGTAATAGGAATATCAATCAAGAGACAATACAGGTATATATCTTTAATTTTTCAGTATTTCAAAAGCAATCAATCCAATCTTTGATCAATGGTGTGGAACATTGTCCTTATAACTGTTATAGTGCTGTCTGATGTGGTCTGGAATTCATACCCTACCAGGAAGAATTAATTTAAAGTCATCTGATTAAGTGTTTCTGTAATTCCCGACGGCAGCACGTTGTCATTAAGAAAACATTCTCCATGTTTTGTAATTCATAAATGTATATCTACATTGTAATTTTTGTGGATTGTTATTTAATCTATTTTCTGTGGATAATGAAGGTTGACGATGAAGTGCTAACATGTCAATTTTGCAACATTTTTGATATGATAAGCACTTTTTAGCTCAGCTGAACCGAACCGCCAAGTGGCCTAGCGTTCGTCATCCAGCTTCAACTTTTTGAGTCTCATGGTGATCTATTCTAATCACCTTCATCCGGCATCGTGCACCCGTAAACAATTTAAATTTTTTACTTCTTATCAAAAACCCAGGATCCGATTTCATTGAATTTTGCAGAAACCTTTCCAGGCCTAAGATGAACCAAAATTGTGAATTATATGAATTAAAAGGCCACAGGGGTCAAATTTGTTAGAACCTTTAAATGACTTCTTCTCATGAACTAAAATGCCTAGAGGCATAATATTCTGCCAGGATATGTTCCTAGGATGAATCTTAAGTTCCAGAAAGGAGATGACCTGGGCTTATATTCAAGAATACAGAGGTCAAATTTGTTTAAACTTTCAAACCACTTCTCATGAAGTAAAAGGCCAAGAGGCATGATATTTAGTTGGTATATATAACCAGGTGAATGTTGCAGACCCATCGTGCCTCTTGTTTGTATTAGTTCAACTAAATTCGCCGAAATCATGTTTGAACTACAGTAAGATTTAGATTAATTATTGTTATGTCAGTGATGTAAACCTATATCCAGAGAGATGAAGTTTTTCTGTTAATGTCTGGCATGCAAATGGCTTATTTTGTTTGAAATAAAATAAGTAAGATATTCAGAAAGAAGACTTTATAATTTGAAGTTCTTGTTGACGTCATGAATTCACGATGCACGAAATTCTTTATAAACATAGATTTTGTATTTGAAATCATTGTAGTGTCCTGTTTTCAATTCCACATCTAGAAGGTTGAACGTCTGTACAAAACATGGTAGAAATGTTTTAAATATTCTCTTGAAAATGACCCATTTTTCATTTTATTTAAATCTACTTTAAATTCATTTAAATTTCATTGTCTCTTTTTACTTGTGAATTTTTACATGTATGTACAAGTTTACATCAATTTAGGTAAATAAAGAAAAGGAAATCTGAAAATTGTAGTTTATTGTCTTCTTGTAAAATAAGTGGTGTATATGGTGAACAATTACTTTAGATTTGTATTCATCAAGGGAAATACATCTGATGGATGTTTGTAGCTTATAGAAGAAAATTTTACATCAATGAAGGTGTTAGTTGATCAGCTCCTTTTTTTTTCTTTTTTTGAGAAAAAATGCTCTGCGTCTTGTTCGTCCTTGTGTCTGTCCATCCAGCCATCCATCCATCCATCTGTAAACAATTTTTGTTAACGCTGTTTCTTGATAAGTAAGAAATGGATCTCCCTCAAATTTCATATGTAGGTTCTTCTTGGCCTCTAGTTGTGTCCATGTAATTTTAGGAATGATCAGAAAAACAAAATGGCCAAAAGGCAGCCATTTTGGATTTTGACTTTAAAAGTTTGTTATCACTTTTTATTGAGAAGTACTGGATGGATGTTTCTTAATTTCATATGTAGGTTTCCTTGGTCTCTTGTTGTGCCCGTTTGGATTTGGGTCTGATCACAAAAACAAAAAGGCTGACAGAAGGTCATCTTGTATTCTAACTTTAAAAGTTTTGTAATTGCTATTTCCTGAGAAGTACTGGATGGATCTTTCTTTAAAAATTCATATTTAAGTTTTCCTTGATCCCTAGTTGTGCCCATCAGATTTTGGGACTGATCAGAAAAACAAAATGGCTGACAGATTGACATCTTCGATTTTTACTTTGAAAGTTTGTTTTTGCTATTTCTTTAGATCTACAGCATTGAACTTTCTCAAATTTCATGTGTATGCTTTCCTTGATTCCTAGTTGTGCCTGTTTGATTTTGGTACAGGTCAGAAAAAATGAAATGGCCACCAAGCGGCCATCTTGGATTTTGACTTCGAAAGTTTGTTATCACTATTTCTTGAGAACTACTCTTCTTTCTCAAATTTCATATCTAGGTTCCTTTTGGTCCCTAGTTTTGCCTATTTGAGTTTTGGACTGATCAGAAAAACAACATGGCCGATAGGCATCCATCTTGGATTTTGCCTAGAAATTCTGAACGGATATCTCTCAAATTTCAAATGTGCTCAAAAGAAAAGAGAAAAAAAGGTAAAAGATCCAATTTTCAAAGAGCATACAAAGATCAAACAATGGTGGGCTCGAAGATTCCTATCGGATCTCTTGTTTTAGTGTTGAATTTAATTTTGTATATTGTGTGGACATTGAAAATAACCACCAGATACTATATGGCTTATTCAAATATTAAAATTTCATGATTTGAATGCAAAGATAGGAGTTTGAAAGCAGGATATGTTAGGAATCTGGACACTTTAAACTATGAACTTGACATTTCATTTTTAAGCAGTTTGAAATATACTGGATATCAAAACACATTTACAGCCAAGGGTGCTTTTGAAAGTACGGAGATAACAGTTAGAAAAAGAAAGTGGTCTAACACAATTTTGTGGAGAGAAAGAAGGCAAATTTCCATTAAAAGTAAAGTGTCCTTGACCTGGAGATCCTAACATACAAACTTGTCCAGGGTATTGTGGTAGTCAACCAAATAAAATGACAAGGGCAAAAGAAAGGGAAGACAAATGAAATGAATGACCTTGACCTACTTTCAAGGTCTCATGTCAAATATGACTTCTGCTCAATAAACAAAATGTACAACCTGCTGATATTGAGTAAATAGTATCCTAGTATGAAGTGCTACCAAGTTCATATCATTGATCTTGACTTACTTTCAAAGTCACAAGTGTCAAATATGTCAAACTCTTTGAACGACCTCTCAATAACCAAAATACAAGAATGCTGATATTGGGCCTGTAGCATGCCGAGACCTATATTCAAGGTCTCTTGGGTCAAATGAGTTGAGGTCTTAAAATATCTTTTTCAACAAGCAATAGGTCTGGAGTAATAACATTTGTGTGTATCAAGAATAGGAGTTTGCTGAAATAATGATATTAACCAACAATGTCTTCTTTTTAAGCTGTAGAGTAGTTAAGCAATCTTTAAGGCCTATTTGGCCTCTTGTATGTTTAGGTCTTTATAGTCAGATGACAGTCAAGGCCCATGAGCCTCTTGTTTTTTTTTCTCGTCTTTTTCTTTATAATGAGTACCAATACATACAATAATTTCTAAATTAACTATTTATTCACTCAGGAACAGAACAGATCATAGTGAAAATGATAAGTACACATATGTAAATCTCATGTCTTCAAAACCTTGTATATTACATATAAATCAATTTTAATAGTATCTGGTATAGGTACTTATATTCTGTAATCCCTGCATATAAATATAAGCCTTTATATACAAGATTTCTGGAGAAAAAATGTTTTTCTTTTCTAAATATCTCTATCATTTACCTTAATTATCAAGTAAAAAAATGGTCTTGGATGGGCACTACATTGCCTTTTTAGTAATATACAGATGTATTGTAAAGAGCAAGTTCACACCTAAAAAACCCACTAATACTGTAACTTGCAGTGACTTGACACTCAGTTTGTAATATATAGAAGTGTGACATACTATCAAACATCCTTCAATAATCACATTTAATGAAGTGATACATAATACTTTTTTGTTACAGTAATTGGTGTTCTATTCAGTCCTTGTCATATCACATCATATTCAAATAGAAACCTGATAAATAGTTTGCAGAGACAGAAAGAAAACTTGAATTGTTGGATCAAGGAAAAATTGTGACTTCGTAACATAAATGACATGTGGAGATAACTGGTCTAAGCTGGCTGAATTCTGTTTATGAGCTGATTTATTCATCAAATTACAGTCCAATATTTACAAATGCCCTCGTAATATTAAATCATTAAACTCATCCAGCTATTCGGAATTAAAACCCAGCTAAGTGGCAAATCATTTTATTGGAAGAGTTTAATCAATTCAATCTGATGACACAAGAAATTCAACTTGGAGCTGTGTAATATTTCTCACTACAAAGCCAAGTATGTAACATTTTCTCATGTCGTAGTAGAGGAATATGTATTTCCTGTCCTCAAATCAACTTCAACAAATTAATGATAAGACAATGAATGGCTTACAAGATCTGATCAAAATAGATAGACAAATTCTAAACATTTGATTATACTATGCTGATTAAGATAAAAGTGTATGGCAAACTAGGTAAAGCCAAGGAAACAACCATTAAGTCACAGACTAAATATGCCTCATTACCCAAAAAATTAAAGCTGAGATGTACATGTTGTTATCAAAACTCTAACAATGTAAACCCAGCATCATAAATGTGGGAAAAAATTTTGTAAGTGTTGTTCTTGACATACAGGTTAGAAAAATGTAAAAAAAAAAATCACAAAAGACTACATACAAATTAGACATACTCTCATAAATTAACCAGATCAATATTATCGATATGTATACAAGTGTAAACATACACAGCTTTGAAGTGTGTTGATTATACATGTGTTTGGGGAGTTAACAAAATTCAGGAATTATTAACACAAGTTTTCACCATTTTTTTTTTGTAAATAATAATTATTAAATATCATGATAACTTCATTGACAAGTAAAACTACCTTTTTAAAAATTTCCATAAATAGGTAAAATGATATGGTTAGTCTCAGTCACACAGCGGTTATAAAACTGAGATATTATTGTTCCTAACTTTTAGAGTGGAAAATGAGAGTTCCTGAACCAACCGAGTTTGTATCAGCACAGCTCTGTTTACATATTTCTATCCTCTCACAGCTAAATTACATTCAGTATTTGTTTTCAATGAGTATATACACATTCCTGTCTATATGTAATATTTAAAAAAAATACTTCAATCTCAAGCATTCCAAGCCAAAGCCATCCTATACTGGCTGGGAAGGCCAGCAACCAAACTCTACAATACACCAAATGGAATGTGTAAACACAGGTGAGTCACCAAACACTATCACACCTTCCCATGATCATGAACTCATGCCATCATGAGCATCTATAGGATAATGTTGTGGGTATTTTGCCACATGTTGTTTCATGTCCTTCATTTGTTTCTGCAAGTGAGGAGGCACATCATCATAAACATCTGTGAACAAAAACTCCGGATTTGGCCGTTTCCTTTTTTCTGCTTTGGCAAATGCTTCCATTATCTGTTAAAAATGGAAAATGTGTAAATGTCAGAATTTTCAAACAACAAAAACTGCATCTATATTGTATATTGATGAAAACAAATTAAATAACATCACGAATGGGCTACATGTAAGACAAGAGGCCCATGGGCCTTAACGGTCATCTGACAAAAAGCAAGCCAAACCTAGAAAGTGGTTGAGGTCATTCATTTGAACAAACTTGGAAGCCTCTCCTCCAAGCATCTTACAGGCCCAATATCAGCACTCATGGACTTTTGCTTGTTGAGAAGAAGTCGTTTGTATATTTTAACATATTTGACCCCTGTGACCTTGAAAGTGGGTTGAGGTCATTCATTTGAATAAACTTGGTAGCCTTTCCTCCCAGCATGCTACAGACCCAATATCGGCACTCATAGACTTTTGCTTATTGAGATGAAGTCCTTTGTATATTTTAACATATTTGACCCCTGTGACCTTGAAAGTGGGCCAAGGTCATTCATTTGAACAAACTTTGTAGGGCTCCATGCCAGCATGCTATGGGCCAAGTATTAGCCCCCTAGGCCTTCTAGTATTTGAGAAGAAGTTATTTAAAGATTTTGACATATTTGACCCCTGTGACCTTGAAAGTTGTTCAAGGTCATTCATTTAAACAAACTTGATAGCCCTTCATCCCAGCATGCCACAGGCACAATATCAGCAATCTGAGCCTTTTGGTTATTGAGAAGAAGTTGTTTAAAGATTTTAACATATTTGACCCCTGTGACCTTTAAAGTGGGCCAAGGTCATTCATTTGAACAAACTTTGTAGGGCTCCATGCCAGCATGCTATGGGCCAAGTATTAACCCCCTAGGCCTTCTAGTATTTGAGAAGAAGTTATTTAAAGATTTTGACATATTTGACCCCTGCGACCTTGAAAGTTGTTCAAGGTCATTCATTTAAATAAGCTTGGTAGCCTTTCCTCCCAGCATGCTACAGACCCAATATCGGCACTCATAGACTTTTGCTTATTGAGATGAAGTCCTTTGTATATTTTAACATATTTGACCCCTGTGACCTTGAAAGTGGGCCAAGGTCATTCATTTGAACAAACTTTGTAGGGCTCCATGCCAGCATGCTATGGGCCAAGTATTAGCCCCCTAGGCATTCTAGTATTTGAGAAGAAGTTATTTAAATATTTTGACATATTTGACCCCTGTGACCTTGAAAGTTGTTCAAGGTCATTCATTTAAACAAACTTGATAGCCCTTCATCCCAGCATGCCACAGGCACAATATCAGCAATCTGAGCCTTTTGGTTATTGAGAAGAAGTTGTTTAAAGATTTTAACATATTTGACCCCTGTGACCTTTAAAGTGGGTCAAGGTCATTCATTTGAACAAACTTGGTAGTCCTTCATCCCAGCATGTCACAGGCCCAATATCTACACTCTGAGCCTTTTGGTTAATGAGAAGAAGTTGTTTAAAGATTTTAACATATTTGACCCCTGTGACCTTTAAAGTGGGTCAAGGTCATTCATTTGAACAAACTTGGTAGAGCTCCATGCCAGTATCCTCTGTGCCAAGTATTAGCCCCCTAGACCTTCTAGTATTTGAGAAGAAGTCGTTTGAATGAAAAGTTTACGGACGGCGCACGGCGGACGGCGCACGACGCACGGCGCACGGCGCACGGCGGACGACGACGGACGAAGCATGATGACTATAGGTCATCGGACCCTTCGGGTCAGATGACCTAAAAATGCATATTTATTGTTATGGAAAATTTTACAGCACAAACAAGTACAATAAGCTTTATATATGTAACAACAATTAAGAAGATAGCATTAAATGTAAATTGAAACTAAATTACTATTACTGAGAAGCTTACATCTTTTTTGGACTGCTCTTTCCATTGATTTTCCTTGTCATCATCCCACCAGCCCTGTTTATCTAAGTACTGGCGGAGGCGGAGGATTGGGCTTTGTACATCCCATGACTGGACTTCATTAAGCTGACGGTACATAGAGCTGTCGTCTGAGGTACTGTGGTGGCCAACCCTATGTAATTGTAAAGCAAAGTGAAAGTACAGATATGATGATATATAACCAAGTCCATGACATTGTATAATATAATCTATACTTTACAATAGGTCTACAGATAATTCTTATGCTGCATAACTGATTCTGAACGTTTCTAGCCTTTTTTTTTTTTTTTTTAAATATTTTACATCATGACTTAGTCACTTTAAATCCGAATTTCACTATGATTTACTTGTACCTTATACCCCTATATTCTATATATAGAACTGCAAGGACATTTGATATTTGGTCTCCTACCTGTATGTCATGGCCTCTATGAGGACAGGCTTATTCTCTTTAACACAGATCTCCCTTGCAGCCTTGGTGGCGTTGTACACTGCAAACACATCATTCCCGTCCACTCTGATTGTCACCATACCATACCCGACTCCCCGACTTGCTGATGGGTGACAATAATAGGAAATCATTATCTTTTGCATTTTCTACTCTAAAGACTTCTTTTATACTGATGTAAAATAAGTGAGAAATGATATTTTGTGTAAGAAAATTTAGGGCTTACTATGACTCAGAACCAACTAATATCAGGGGTATATCAACAGCGTTGGATAGGGAATGCCATGGTAGTGAAGACAATTCCAGATGAAGTATGCAAGGCTTAAACAATAAACTTCTTTTACAAATTATCTCTTTCAAAAAAATTTAAATAAACTAAATACTTACCTATTCCGTCACCTCGATATTGATCCTCTACAGGGGTAGAGATGGCATACCCATTGTTACGACTGAATAAAAAAGAAAAAAAAAAACTCTGTAACCTTACAATGTCTGGGTGACATAGTCTGTATTTCCATATCTATTTGTTTCCATGACACTGAAATGGTATCTTTCCTACAAATTCTAGAAATATTAGTAAACAAAAAAAATCTCTTATGCCTGCTGAAACCAATAAAAGGCCCATATGGCCTGTATCACTCACTTGGATTAGTTTGATGGAATTAGTTAATTTAAGCAAAATATTTATGAGCAATATGCCTAAATGTGAAATACATTTAAAATGCAAGATTCAACATGATCCAAGACATTACTGAATATAGAAGACAAACCAGAACTAAGTCCATTTCCATGTAACCTGAATGACTCAGACTCCAACTCTAAATCCATAAAACTAAACCAAATACACATGAACTCTGCTAGTACAGCTGTGAAACCAACCTGCTGAATGTTACCTTCTACCATGTGGAATTACTGCAGCATTGATGGGACAGGTTGTAATGTAAGCATACACCAGATGTGTATGGCATATTCCATTTTCTATGTCGAATAAGGACTTCATTATGAATTAAGGTACACTTACATACATTATAATGGCAGTTGTCAGATCAATCCCTAATAAAGTGTGTGTTCTTCCTGAACAGCCATAGAATTTCTAATTCTGCATGGCATGGAGTTCATAAGGACATTGACTTGACTGTCCATAAAAGAATGTTATTCCATTCCTCAGCAAGTACATTGGCCGATTGGCTAAGGTTATTTGGGATGTTTGCTCCATTTCAAACTCTTCTCTCTAAATTATCCCATAAGTCTTCAAATGGGGATAAATTCCGGCTATATGGAGTATGGAATCATGTTCTGAGTTGCAAGAGAGTCCCTACAAACTTTTGGAATGTGTGGCCTAGAGTCATGATGCTGAAAGGTCAAATGGTGCCTTATAAATGAAAGGCACAACACCAGGCCTCAGGTTCTCAATAGCATACAGCCATTAAATTCCTGTTCATGATAACTAAAGGTGTCTTTAAACCATGATTCCCTTTGCCCAAATTTGAATAAAATCCAATCATTCCTCCAGGAATAGTAGAATTTCAAAGAATTTGGTCTATTTCCTCTATTCCCTCCTGCACCCAAGGGGCAAAGAACGAAAATTTATAAACAAGAGGTCAATGGGCCTGCATTGCTCACCTGGCTAATTCAGTTATTCTGTCATTTAACAAAGAATTTAAAATATGACAAATAATTTTTGAAGTGACTCCCAAATGGGGCTTTGTTTTCAAATAGAAGTCACATGTGGACAATATACTTGTGAAGGATTTTCAAGAACTTAAAGTTCCCCTATTGGGCCACACATCTCTGATGTCAGACTCCTAGTTGATACAAAACTGACTCCCCTTCACCTATGTATGCTACAGACCAAATTAGAAGAACACTGTGATATTTCTACAGAAAAAAGATTTTAAAGAATTTGCTCTATTGATCCATCAATCCCAAGGGGCAGAAACCCTTTGATTTAAACAAATTGATTCTTATCCTCCCTCCAGGCATGAGCATACCAAATTGGGACAACATTCAGGCAGTCTTAGAGAAGAAGATGGATTATAGAGAATTTCCTCTTTTTCCCCTCTTGGGCCCTGTTCCTCCTTCTCAAGGAGGCTTAGGCACACCATTAATACAAAATTGATTCCCCTTCACCCAATAACAAATTAGATCAATTTTGGGCAAAATCCAATCATTCCTGCAGGAAGAGAAGGATTTTAAAGAATTTTCTGTATTTCCCCTATTGGAACCCATCCATCTGGTCCCAAGGGGCTCATACCTACCTTTTAGACAAATGAATTCCCTTTCCCCCTAAGATGCCTCTGATGAAATTTGGGCAAAATCCATTCAGTGGTTCATGACTAGTAGCTATTTGTAGGAAAAGTTGACATATAGATGAATGATGGATGCCACGTCATGCCATAAGCCATTTGGGCCAGGTTAAAATTTTTCTCTATAAGTATGTCATGATAAATCAGGTTTTTCTTTTCAGTTTGATTTTTCTCTTCAGCATTTTACTGGGTACTAAATTCAACAGATGATCAGATTTGAGAAGCTAAAATCAAGTCAGTGACTTTCATCTAAAGGACAAAATATTTCACTGTAATGCACGACATATTCATCCTGCCCAGGGGACCAAGACTTAAACTTTGACACATTAATTGTGTGAACTATGAGAATGAAATAACATTTATTAGTATTTTTACTAAACTACGGTAGACCTGGAAGGGCTTATTATGTATAATATAATTAATTATTAGGTAGAAAATAGTATTTTTGGTAAGAGAACAAAAATACCAGAAAAAGATGACAGGACAATCTAATGTTGCAGCAAAGTTCAGTGCAGCATGGGCATCCCCCTCCGACGCAGCTCCTTCTCCGAAGTAACAGATCACACACAATCCGTTCTTGGCACGCTTAAAAGCATAGGCAGCGCCGGCAGCTGTAAAAGGATAGGACCAATCATCAGTAATGAATTACATCATCAAGTTTACACGTAATTATCAACTTAATTATTTTTGTTTTATTGTTTTTATTTTAATTCTTTTTTAACTCTAATTTAATATGCTTCATAATATGTACAACCAGCAGGTAAATCAAACAGCTTAATTTCAACAAAATAAGTGAATAAGCATACTGGTAATTGAAAGACATGCCACATCACGAATGATTTGTCCAATTTAGAGACAAATCATATGTAAAATATCAATTAATTTAACCCATGATCTCACCTTGTGGCATCTGAGTTGCCAATGGAGATGAAATTGTAACAAAGTGGAGGTCACTAGACCCATAATGCACTGGCATCTGGCGACCTTTGCCTTTATCAAACATGTTGCCGTAGCACTGATCCATAAACTGGTCCAATGTAAACCCCCTCCACATCAGCACACCTGTTAACAATAGTGCCTATATAGCAGACTTCAACGAGGACATAGTCATCAAGATCTCCTGCCAATGTTCATTAGTAAAATATATACATTTTAAAGTGAGCAACATGGAAAACTGGAAAAGAGGTCAGTCAATCAGGTCACAGCAGCCTCATTAAATATGTGCAGAATGTGCTATTAATCAAACTTGGGCAAAGGATTAAGGTAACAAGTGTATCAAACAAGTTTCATCAATATCCTACCTGTCCTTCAAATGATACCATGCAGAAAGCAGCATCCGAGAATGATTAAAGAAATTAACCAATCAAGTCACAGCAGCCTCATTAAATGTATGCGGAATTTGCTACTGACTAAATTTGATCAAGGAATTAAGGTAACAAGTGTACCAACCAAGTTTCATCAAAATGCTACCTGTCTTTCAAAAGATATAATGTGGACAGCAGCATTCGGACGTCCTGATGTCCAGGAAGGACGAATGGATGGAACTCATTTGAACATCCCCCGCCAACTTTGTTGGGCGGGGGATAATAAATGGAAATGAAAACCACTAGTAAGTTTGAAGATGATACCATATACAGATGTAACATCAATAAAGACAAGCATACAATTAGAAAAAATCAATCTGTACTAGGAAATAAACATACAACATGATCTTGAAGGAGTGATAGACATGTCCTATGATAGTGAGATATGGTTTGTAACTGCCTGACCTTAATGTGATCAACAACAAAATGCATAACTTAATTTTCCATTTCAATGAATTTGGATAGGTAATTCCAATCAATATATCCAAGTGCAAATTATCAGGAAAAAAAATTTGGATGTGTCCTTTTTTATTTTTTTTGCAGGTTGTCAAAGTTGCTACCTGTAGCAATATGCACTAAAACATGGGAATTTCCTCAGCTTTAAATGCAATTTTTACACACAGCGCACAAATGTACCAATTTAAAGACAACTGAACCTAATCCAGTGTAATCAGATGTAACTTAAATCCTGTCCTCCAAAATTAATGCGCTGATACTGAATAACTGAAAAAAAATCAAATTTGACCAGAAATGTAAAAAGCTTAAGATTTCAATATTGCATAAGCAATTAAAATGTTGTCAATTTCTACATCAGTATCTATATATAACACAGATGGTAAGACTTGACTCCCACATGAGCAGAATTTTCATGGAGTTGCACATTTAATCATAGCTACCGACATCATAGTATTTTAATTTTTCATTTGTTTTCAATGCATATTTTTTTATATAAAATTAATTCTAGTGGCCAGTGTCCTTTAATTCATTAATATATGCATTGCAGAAATTACTGGCTAAACCCTGACCCATTATCTTTTGTGATGATGAATGCAGCCAATGAGTTACATGATAGTACTAGTGACATACAATGTAGAGTCCTACTTGATAGTGTTTGAGGCTTGGTAGAATGTCATCTCAATGTTCTATAAATCTTCAGGATTAAAAAAGTTCACACATTAAGGGGTAATTAGGCCACTGAATTGATATATTTTTTTTGCTTTTAATGGTACATTTCCCAATTTTAATCGTAATAAGGCCAGCAACATACATGGCAAACACAGCAATTGTTAGACACGATATAATCCAAATGCATGTTTACTTGTTATCATTAGTCATGTATTTTTAGATCAAATGAGGTGATGAACTGAAAAAGGTGTTCCATCACTGTAAAGCACCAAACCTCTTTCTCTATCCATACATTACTAGAGCAAACACATCAAAGGATAAAAGGAATATCATTGACACCAATCTTAGTGAAAATGATGACGTATAACACTTAAGCCTTGCATGCAGCACTCTTATAAAATCCAATGTAGTCTGCCTGTTAGTGGCTTTTTTGAATCAATGATGGCTTTCATGATGAAGTAGACACAACTAGGAATTATTCATGCCATATTTCATCATGATCCTTTTGATACGTTTAAAGAAATATTCAGTAAAGCAGTCTGGTGGAAATTTTGCATTTCTGATTTGTCATGTGCAATTATGAAGTAGGACCTTACAGATGTTTCATAGTGGTCCCTTATTGCAAAACCACGACAAAAAAAAAGAGGAAGACTGATAGAATCACGAGGACTTGGCAAAAATTCTAAACCCACAGTCCATAATTTTATATGTATCAAATGGATTGTCAGTTGGGATTGGTGTTAAGTCCCTGTGAATTGAATGATACATCATGTTGAAAGTGTTTTGAATGACCCTACCTAAAATATGTTTTTTAAGTTATCCAAGAAAAATGTGTTTAACCTACCAGCTTCTCTATACTGTCCAAACACCAAATCTTTAGGGTCGAGAGCAGCTGCTGATCCCATGTGAGTACCTTCTTCTCCATAATTGGTCATATAAAAAGATATTCTTCCTTGTCTTTGAGATTCATATAGGATATGATCCATTGTGTTCAACAATGTCATATCTCTGTACATCTTCACAACTGTGTCTTTATCCAGCTAAAACAACATTGTATACAAGTAATATCAATTGAAAGCTCAATATCATACAAACATTTCAAAGTTTATAATACATAATGTGTAATTACAATGCATTTCCAGACACAGTATGACTATGGTCACTTAACAAACCAAAATTCTGCATGTAACTATATTCTGAAGGTTAACATCAGCCATTTTCTCACCAAATAATTTATTAATAGTCATGGATTATCAAGTTTACAGTCGCAGTCAATGTTTTGTTAATGAAAGAAGTTGGAAATGGGAGGCAAAAACTGCTTTAATTTAATCAACAAGATCATATCTTAGAAAAAAAACCATTTTCCTCTTCTTCCTTGGATATTTCTAAAATCAATTTCCAGCCTACATGATGTTGAGGCACTCGGACACAGTGTTGGCTATGGATGTGGTGTTTCGTGCAACATAGAAAACAATGATTCAAATACAGAGAATACAGAGGTCTATACTAAAGGAGATGATTTTTAATGAAAAATGGTAGTTATACATCCTTCTAAGTGCTGATGATATTTAATCTTTGACCCAGTGACACTACAACTTCCAAATGCATATACATATACAAATGTAACCAAAAAATGATGATTTTGGAGAAAACTGGCAGATTCGCTACTTCAAAGTGTTGATAACCTTTGACCCAGTGCCCTAAAAACCTAGTGAACAAAATATTTGCATCAACGTTTACAAATGCCTATACTTGTACCAAACCTTGACAGTTTTCAAAGGCATTGGTACTTTATTGCTGTTCTGGTATTTTGGCGCCACCCTTAATTGCCCTACCGCTAGAGACTAGAATATTTTGTAATCACTAGAGCTACTCTTTAACATTACAACCATATCAAGCAATTATTTCATTTATGTCTCCCAAAAGCAAAAAAGATTTTTTCAACATTCTTTATCACTGTTCAAGCCCATTTATTGTAAGCCTCTGAGGTGAGTGGACCACAAAATTTTCATGTTCCTTTAGGTACTGATGCTAGTGATTGTGTTTAATATTAATTGTCTGAGCAGTTCTTGAGAAGAATCTGAAAATGTTTGAAGTTAATGGATGACACAACGACAGACAAGACGATGGAATGGGTCACCAAGAGATTTTGGCTTATGGGACCTCAAAAGATATAAGAAGTAATTTGCATTCAAAATTCTTCAATTGCCGAGAAATTTATTTTTAAATGTTTAAAAAAAAAAAACCGCATGATCAGTATAAGGTAAACAATCATCCTTCTTTTCACACAAGTAAGTGTGGTCTGAAAAAAGTTTTGCTCCCTCCCTCTTCCAGAAAATTACTTTTAGATGATTACCAAATACACCATAGGTCAAGTTACAGCAATATTTTGTAAAGTCATAAGACACTACCTTTATATTCCTTATTCATAGGGACAGCATGATAAACATTTTGGTAATATTCAATTTGTTTTCAAAGATCTTCATGCAAAATTTGAATAGGAAATGATGCAATGGTTACTCACCTTTGGATCCTCTGATTCAAATAGAAATTCTCCATTTCGCATCACGCTGTAGACAGGGATACCTTCAGCATTTTCTGGGATAATGAACTCACATTTGTGCATAAATTTTGATCGACATCCAGGAAAGTTAGGCATGTCATTTTTCTGTGGAGTAAAACAATTTCAAAATAAGATTTTTAAAAGTTTAAGGTAAATGAATAAGCTTTTATACCAGTATCGATGAAAAACTTCTGAAGAAAAATTTCACCATTTTCCTCCTTGACAAGACTAAGAGATTTGTATTAGAAAACATGCCAAACAGCACATAGTTTGGACCACAATGCTATCACTAATCTAACTTTATTACAATCAGTTTTTACCTTCATTATCTTCAGCTTAATTAATATAACAAACATGCACACACACAAAAAAAAAAAAAAAAACTAATTTGTAGGTCAATTTCACACAAGCAGTTGAGGTGGTTGGACTTACAAGTAAAATGCCAGGCATAGTTATTCAACAACTTAAACTTGCCTATCTATACAAGTTTTTGAGAATTTTTACATAATTTTACATGATAAGAGCATGCACATACTTCAGGAAATGCTATAATACATGTATTCAGTGTGGGTTAAAATGAAACATATTTTATAATTGGTTCATTGTTTTATATATCAAAGGGAGTTCTAAAACATATTGAGCTTTATCTTAAACATAGTTTATTGCTTCTACAACAAGCAAGGATTGGCCACAAGTTATGATAATTTTAATAACTAATAGAATCCCTCTCCTACACCATTTAATTCAACAATGTGAAAGGTTACATATAACATTCCAACATTCAGTACCGGTGCATTTGTTTATAAAATTATTATAATAATAATATTAATATAAAATAATTTTATGCTGTTTGGACCATTTCAGCCAAGTTACTCAAAAACAGTCACAGTTATAATATGTCTATTAAATCTCTTCTTTTCTGGTCAACTATAATGTACACTTAAAATTTGTGAATTAGCATCAACAGGAATTTTAATTATTGAAATTGGATTTACAATGTATTTTACAGGCAAGAGTATGAAATATTCACAGTTTGTTTAGATACCATAGTAATATATGATGTAGGAAAAATAACTTTTGAAGAGAGAAACTTCGATTATTTTCATTATCAACTATACTATAGACAGAAACTATAGACAGAAACGTAACATTTTTATTAATTCCCAATTTACAGAATTTATGTTATTTCCACTTCCCTGGGCATCCCATAATTGAAAATATGACACGGCAGGTTCATTGTAACCTACTTGTATATCAAAACATAAAGTAAGATTGAAAAAATTGCAGTCATTGCAAGATTTGTTTCTTATTTGCATGCTACGAAAGTCAAAACAAGGGGAAGTTACTCTTAATTGGCACCATTACGAATGTTACATATCAGGAAAGTAGCAAAAAGTGTTGGATGTTATATACACTTACGGGAGTTCTCAAAACAGCAGCTGAATGAAATCTTCTAATATTTCGGGGGTAACGCCGTACTTCCCTTAAACATCGGCACAGTCGTGCAAAGCACCTTGTTGTTGCCATTTCTGAGATGACAGAATGTGGACTACGTCATCATTTATGCGGTCGTTGACGAACTACACAAGTGCATCTATTCTCAGCTTCCGTTTCGATGAGGGCAGACTGTTGTCATACTCCACTGTTATTATGAAGATTGTGTATTTTTGAACGGTTTGCCATGACCATGTGTTAAAGCGATACAATTAGTTGGTAATGGAGTCGATGAAATCTCTCTGAAATTGATAATTTTACAGTACATAATAATATTCGCGAGGACAGCGAATGACTCATCGTTGAAAAGGGGACTGTCATTCCTCTGGTAACTTAAGATACGATGTAGTTGCACTAGTACATCATGAGTTAGCGATTTGATTTTGTATGGCGTATTGTCATTTTCTGTATTGAAATTTGCTTTTTTCTACAACATCAGGCCAACAGGTCGTAATTGACGCTCATTTTATATTTAATTATCTCAGGAGAATTCAAAACAACGGATATGGCACGGGAACCAATTATTGTAAATGTCTATGATATGGTAAGTATTAAAAAGTTCAATCTATTGTTTATGCTATTCCTGGAGACTTCATTGTTTATGGCATATCAGTCTAGCACTGACCATTACTTTCTAGCTCCTTGCAATTTGTCACCTTTAATCATGATTATTACATTAAGTTTTAGTTACGAATCTTCCGTTATTTTCACAAATAAAAAAAAAACAACAAACAAACAAACATAAACTAGTTACTTGTGTTATTTTTTAAGCCGCTCTATTGTACAGTAGGCAGTGTAAATATGCAACTATATTGTATAACCACAATATGCTTCCATTCGTAAAATTTACCATCATTAGTTAAAGGTGCAATTGTCAGGCTGGCTATAGACATAGACTAGTGGGGATATGTCTTTGAGTCTAGATATTTACTGATTTGAACTGCTTTTCTCTGTAGCTAATAATTGATAAATGATTGGACACCAATTTTTAACATTCTACATATAGTAACAGAAATGATTTTAATAAGATTATTACAAATTGAGTAAATTTTCTCAAGACATGTTTCTATGTTGTAAGAGTTGTGGGCTCAAAGTGTAGCTCACAGGAATAGCATGGCACCTATTTCAGATTCACTATAAAGGTTTTATAGTACATTATATTTTTTTCTTAAGCTTGGTGTTGAGCTTTACATTTGATAAATTAATACATTGACAATGTGATTTTTAGTATTGGATCAATGAGTACACAACCAACTTAGGAATTGGAGTGTTCCATGCTGGAGTAGAGGTGTTTGGAGTAGGCAAGTATTCACAGAGAAATCCCGGTCATCAGTACATCATGTCTTCTCTCACAGCAATGGAAATGATTGTCATCAATCATAAAGCATGATTGTATCAATTAATTCTGCATTAATTCTCATTGGTAAAAGGTGAAAAAAAAATATCAAAGATCTATCACCTTGTTGATAAAACAGATCAGATTAAGAGATCAAAAAAATCAGATCTTATGCCTTCATATAGTGAAAATAAAATTTAAAAGAGATATTTGTATAAAGATATTATTTTCTAACAACTCATTTCTAGGTCGCCTTAATTCAGGAAGGTTATTGGTACATGTTTACAGTATAACATTTACTATGCAGTTTACTTGTACAAACGCATAATATATATTTATATATGTGTGCACATTGTTACAGAATACGGGTATGGAGGTCACCCACTTCCCATGTCGGGTATCTTTGAGATCACTCCCCGGGATGCAGAGGACTTGGGAGAACAGTTCAAGTTTAAGTAAGTTGAATCAATATATTCATGCATGAATGAAAAGAAAAAAATCATTGTTGACGTAGTAAGCCTCTCTGCCAATACGTTGCTTCTGCTTAAAAGTATTGATGAAGTTTTTTGTTGACTCCATAAACTGAATTTTATTTCAACCCCTTCATAACAGAGGATTCTTAGGGAATATATAAAAGTTAATTGTATTCAAAGAAAAGAAGAGTGACATGTTTGTAAATTGCTGTACAGTTTATAATATATGGAAATTTTCAGAGAATCAATTCACATAGGAACAACAGATTTCATGCCCGAGGATGTAAAGAGAATTGTTGAGCAACTTGGCAAGGGTTTCCGTGGCGACCGCTACCACCTGCTGAATAATAACTGCAATCATTTTTCATCATCACTGACCCAGGTAAAATCTTCAGGAATAAAGAACTCTCTTACATTCAGATATGGTATATCACTGATACAGGTAAAAACTCATGAATGTAGATAACAATATACTGGTCCAGTGGTTTTTGGGAATCAGATATTTCATTCCAAGATTTACTGGTATGCTTTTCCTGCTGAACTCTATAAATACATTTTGAGGACAAATTACATCTCTAAGTAATTGGACTTGTTAAGGTTAAGGAAATTGTATTTTTGACTTTCCTGAAAAATAATCAAACAAATAGCTCCTTCACAATATATACCATAGTGGTTTAGATTCAACTCTGATGCATAATAATTAAATCTATTTTTCTTTTCTTATGAATTGTGTATAGATTTATTTCAACTCCATAAGATTACTCGTTGAGTTGTTTCCTTTCCCATTAATGATTTATTAGTTTATTTTCAATTTGTAACAGATTCTGTGTGGAAAAGAGCTACCCAGTTGGGTTAACAGACTTGCATACATCAGTACCTGTATTCCGTTCTTGGAGCGGGCCTTACCAAAGGAGTGGCTTACCCCTGTAGCCTTACAGGCCGTGATACAGGAACCTATACCAGACAGGGAAACACAGCCCAACTACTCAGACCCCTCAGAGCATATACACAATCGTCGTCTATAGAACCAGCTGTGTACTGGCAATGCAAATATATTTTGTTTATACAGGAAAAAAATATTCAAACTACGCAAATATAGAATATGGGTCACTATTTTGTTATGTTTATTTATACAAATATATGATGGATATTTAAGAAATCTCAAAATAGGAAACAGCTTTAAATCTCTTTTCTTTATTGAGATGATTCTCTGATGAAATGTTATTATCATGTATATTTCATTATACTAATCAAATCAGGATAAACATTACCTTGCTTGGATGAATGTTGTCTCAAGAATCACTTAGTAAATTTGTTTGGCTCTTTTGGTCCTTTCATTCAAATGGTTATCAGCCTAATATATTTTGCACTCAATTCAGAATAATTGCTTTGTTGCCACAGTATTTATCAGACGTTTTCCAGTATTTGACCCATCAGTTATTAACTTGGACCATAGCTGTATAAAGATGTGGATATTTATTTGAAGTTTCATAAATGAAAAAATCATTAATGTGAATTTAATACATAGAATCAATTTCAACTCAAAGGTTGTTAGTTAAGAGATTGTTTTGTTAAGAAAAAGTAACAATGGTGAAACCAGCGATGTTAATCATTCTTATTGGGCGTGATTAAAAAGTGCTAGAAGTCTTAGTATGGCAAGAAACCAGATTAGCCTTAGGTAAAAGGCAAGTGTGCAATCACTGCCACTTGACCACTAGCCAATAGTGCTTCAATATATGCTTCATTTGACTTAATGAAATAAAACAGACACAATTATTTTCTAATTATTATTTTGAGCAGATATGTAAAATGACTATACATATTATTCTCACCCTTTCACACAATGATTCACTATATGAAAACATTTTTATGCTACTTTTCCTGTCTGTCTAAAGAGGTGTAGAAGTCTCTGAGAAACATGGCTTGTGCCATAGTTATGTAAACATGTATGAAACAGTGGACACCTTGACATACATATTGTGTAATATTGTTTGTAAGGAAAACAATGCTATCAGAGGTAATTAGTTTTCAACATCTTAAGCAGATTTAGCAGAACTGAATTTTGTTGAATTCTAAACACAGTACATAGTATCTAGCTGGAGCATATGATGCAAAATTGAATCATCATGATTAGCAAAAATGAGTACTTTGGTCAATATCATTGATAATTATGAGTATCAAACAGTACTGCACCTTGTAATTGAGGTACAAATGTATTCTGCAGTACTTATTCTTTTGTTATAACAAATAATAACTGATAATTTCTTTGTTCTGGATTATTCTTTCCATCTCATCTTATTTTTTCCATACTATAGGCTTAATGTTGAATATTTTAATTTCACACAAATCAATAGGTTACTGGTATGTCTTTTAAAGGGTTTGGTTGTATGATAGACATAAACTACACATTGAATATTTGAATTATTTATCCTCCTTTACAAACAAATGTTAGTTTTTCTGTTGAAGTGCTATGTTATACAGTGTTTTTATTCTCAAATTTTGAATGTGAAAATATGAATTATGAATAGTAGTAAATTGTGCCATCATTGTATGGAATCATTGATTTTTCTGATTAGGTCAAAATGATTGCAATTGTTGTCATCATGATTACATCATTCCATGAATTATGTAAATCTGGAAATATTTGAACTGACAAAATAAAGAAGTTATGGAATAAAATCCTGTAAACTAAATGTGATAACTGAAATATCAGTCACTTAAGATATTGAACATCAAATCATTAAAAAGGAGAAACAAGAGAAACTGATTTATTAAGTAGAAAAATGGCATGAAATTTCCAGATTTGTAACATTTGTTAAAATCATACATTTTGTTGTTATAATACAATGACATCTTTGATACTGCTGCTGTACATGAAATTCTACAACTGTCTCGATGAAGAATAAATTTTATATTACATTATAGCATTCTGTCATACAATGATGTATATCATAGTACCTTCATATTTGCCTGTAAAAATGACCCAATGACAGTGTTGTTTTAAAATATTCACTGTATAAACTACCCTGTCTAAATGTGGTCAAATTCTTGTAAAACCAATGTTTTGTTGGGAGAATGATGCACTAGTATGGTGTATATATACCACTCTTTTATTATGAGTTATCTCCATTTAAGTGTTGATTAGTTTTGAAATGCAGCTTCATTTAATGGGTCTGTTGTCTCTGTTACATCAGTGTTGTTTTATTACAAATACAGGATGGAATGAGAGTGACCTAGATGATTCAAAAGTAGGTTACAAACAAATTTTCTGTGTTGTAATGTTGTGATGCCTCAACACTTGATGATGAAATGTTCGGGAGACTGTATCAGTATTGTTTGTTTCTGTACATAAATTTTGTTGTGTTGTAAAATAAACACTTCATTCGAGTTGTGGGATACTGAGGTGATATCACTGAAACATGTTTATAAAATAGTAAAATTGCTGCTGAATAAACAGTAATGTGAGTACAATCAGCTTGTATCCACTCATTTACAAGGCTATGCATATTATGTTACATTTGCTTTCTCTGTGTTGAGATTTAGCTCGCTATGCCTAATTTGAGCCACATGTCAGAATTGTACGGCTATGGTCAGGGGGGTTTTATTTAGCAAAGATATGACACAGAAAGATTTTAATGTAGATTCCAACGGGTATGCTGTGTTAAGCTGGCAATAAGCTCATGCCTGGTGATAAGCCCACCAACGCTTATTGAAGTAGAAATACCAATAAATGCCATATCATTGGTCTTGAATAAACCCACCTCTCTGCTATCATGCTTTGGCCCTTCCTGGGTATTGCATGATAAATGCTATAATTGCAAAGTTTTCACTATACTTACAACACAATATGCCTGTATACTTTAATACTATACAGTGTATATTGTGTTCAAGTTTTGTTTTTGTCACTATTTAGTCATCAATCTAACTGTTTGTATAGAATGTTTTTCAAAAGTTTGAATGTCATTGCATATGGTTGTTAGGTTTGGTATGACCATTTAAAAATGGCTGGAGAATTGAAAGCTAGGAAAACGGTATAGATGTGTAATGTGACTGCATACTGTTATACTTGGTTTCCAGATTAAACAGTTTAAGTGAGGTTGGCAAGAGCATGTATTGCTGCTGTAATTGTGCTGTAATTGTGCCTAAAATATTTCATGTTTTCTTTCTATAAGTAATTGTTTACTGTTGTTTGTTTGTTTGCTTGCATTTTGTTGGTAAAAAATTGATTATTAGTGCAACAGCAATATCTTGAGGAAAGTGCTAACATTTTCTAGTATAAATGAGCCTCTCTGTTTCTGTAAAAACAGCATGCTTCAATCCACGCTCTTTGTAACCTGCATTAGAAACTTCAAAATGTTGTGAACCTTGTTCATACTGGTGATCAAAGTTCTTTTTTTATTGTGTATATTCATTATTTTATCTTGCCTATCAAAGCATATTTTTTGTTATAAGTGCTTAAATATGTTACTTTAAATTCTTTTCTTTCAACGATTCTCCACACAATTGCTTTTTTTCCCCACCATAATTTGATTGGTTCACAAAAAAAGTATAGGGGAGTTCATACAAGATCTGCCATACAAGTATCTCAGTGGACAAGAAAACTTCAGTGATCAGTAGAGGTGTCAAATTGTTATTGTTTTCTTATTGTTTTGTTATAACTGTCATGTTTGTGACATAAATTGTACATAGATTATATACATATATTGCATACCTATACATATGATGTATATTTAGGTTGACTTGAGCATAATGATGACAACTTCCCCTCCACTAGTCTACATTTTAAGGGAGAATTTGTATATCATAAGGAATTCCATTATTTTACTGGTTTTTCCTTGATCTATTTTGCAAGGATTGATTGTGAGTCGCTGTAAAATAAGCCTGTGTAACTGATGAGCTTATCATAATGCTTTAGAACTTTTTATTAGAATGCTGATTCATGCAGATATTAGTTCAGTTGTTAAATTTCATATGAGGACTGCATGTGTGTCATACTTTACATTACCTTTGTCCTTAAGAATCATCCTCACATTGTCTGTTTCATGTAGTATCATCCTCACATTGTCTGTTTCATGTAGGATCATCCTCACATTGTCTGTATCATTTAGGATTGTCCTCACATTGTCTGTTCCATGTACTGTGATCCTCATATTATCTGTAATATGTAGAAATAATATCCTAACATTAACTGTACCTTGTAGGATCATCCTCACATAGTCAGTATCATGTAGGATCATCTGCATATTATCTGTAATATTTAGGATTATCTTCACATTATTTGTACTGTGTAGGATCATCATCACTTTTTCTGAATGATGTAGAATCATCCTCAAATTGTCAGCCTCCTGAAATATCATCCTTGTCTACATGGTGTAGGATCATCATCTTCGCATTGTACCTGTAGGATCGTCCTCACATTGTACTGTAGGATCATCCTCACATTTTACCTGTAGGATCATCATCCTCACATTGTACATGTAGAATCATCTTCACATTGTACCTGTAGGATCATCCTCACATTGTACTGTAGGATCATCCTCACATTTTACCTGTAGGATCATCTTCACATTGTACCTGTAGGATCATCCTCACATTGTACCTGTAGGATCATCTTCACATTGTACCTGTAGGATCATCCTCACATTGTACTGTAGGATCATCCTCACATTGTACCTGTAGGATCATCCTCACATTGTACTGTAGGATCATCCTCACATTGTATCTGTAGGATCATCTTCACAATGTACCCGTAGGATCATCTTCACAATGTACCCGTAGGATCATCTTCACAATGTACGCGTAGGATCATCTTCACAATGTACCTGTAGGATCATCTTCACAATGTACCTGTAGGATCATCTTCACATTGTACCTGTAGGATCGTCATCACATTGTACATGTAGGATCGTCCTCACATTGTACATGTAGGATCATCCTCACATTGTACTGTAGGATCATCCTCACATTGTACCTGTAGGATCATTCATACATTGTACCTGTAGGATCATCTTCACATTGTACCTGTAGGATCATCCTCACATTGTACTGTAGGATCATCCTCACATTGTACCTGTAGGATCATCCTCACATTGTATCTGTAGGATCATCTTCACAATGTACCCGTAGGATCATCTTCACAATGTACGCGTAGGATCATCTTCACAATGTACCTGTAGGATCATCTTCACAATGTACCTGTAGGATCATCTTCACATTGTACCTGTAGGATCGTCCTCACATTGTACCTGTAGGATCGTCCTCACATTGTACCTGTAGGATCGTCTTCACATTGTACCTGTAGGATCGTCATCACATTGTACATGTAGGATCGTCCTCACATTGTACCTTTAGGATCATCCTCACATTGTACATGTAGAATCATCTTCACATTGTACCTGTAGGATCATCTTCACATTGTACCTGTAGGATCATCCTCACATTGTACCTGTAGGATCATCCTCACATTGTACATGTAGGATCATCCTCACATTGTACTGTAGGATCATCCTCACATTGTACATGTAGGATCATCCTCACATTGTACCTGTAGGATCATCCTCACATTGTACCTGTAGGATCATCCTCACATTGTACTGTAGGATCATCCTCACATTGTACTGTAGGATCATCCTCACATTGTACTGTAGGATCATCCTCACATTGTACCTGTAGGATCATTCTCTCATTGTACTGTAGGATCATCCTCACATTGTACTGTAGGATCATCCTCACATTGTACCTGTAGAATCAACCTCACGTTGTACATGTAGGATCATCCTCACATTGTACTGTAGGATCATCCTCACATTGTACTGTAGGATCATCCTCACATTGTACTGTAGGATCATCCTCACATTGTACCTGTAGAATCAACCTCACATTGTACTGTAGGATCATCCTCACATTGTACATGTAGGATCATCCTCACATTGTACCTGTAGGATCATCCTCACATTGTACTGTAGGATCATCCTCACATTGTACCTGTAGGATCATCCTCACATTGTACTGTAGGATCATCCTCACATTGTACTGTAGGATCATCCTCACATTGTACTGTAGGATCATCCTCACATTGTACCTGTAGGATCATCCTCACATTGTACATGTAGGATCATCCTCACATTGTACCTGTAGGATCGTCCTCACATTGTACCTGTAGGATCATCCTCACATTGTACTGTAGGATCATCCTCACATTGTACTGTAGGATCATCCTCACATTGTACCTGTAGGATCATCCTCACATTGTACTGTAGGATCGTCCTCACATTGTACCTGTAGGATCGTCCTCACATTGTACCTGTAGGATCATCCTCACATTGTACTGTAGGATCATCCTCACATTGTACCTGTAGGATCGTCCTCACATTGTACCTGTAGGATCGTCCTCACATTGTACCTGTAGGATCGTCCTCACATTGTACCTGTAGGATCGTCCTCACATTGTACCTGTAGGATCGTCCTCACATTGTACCTGTAGGATCGTCCTCACATTGTACTGTAGGATCGTCCTCACATTGTACCTGTAGAATCAACCTCACATTGTACCTGTAGGATCATCCTCAAAAAGTCAGTGCCATAGAGAATCATCTTAATCTGTATGATGTAGGATCATGCTCACATCGTCTATATGATGTAGGATCATCCTCACATTGTCTGTAGCATGTAGGATGTTACTCATATTTTCATAGAAAAATCATCATATTGTCAGGATGATGTTGGATCATGCTCACATTGTCTGTATGATGTAGGATCATCCTCACATTGTTTTTATCATGTAGGATCATGCTCACATCATCTATATGATGTAGGATCATCCTCACATTGTCTGTAGCATGTAGGATGTTACTCATATTTTCATAGAAAAATCATCATATTGTCAGGATGATGTTGGATCATGCTCACATTGTCTGTATGATGTAGGATCATCCTCACATCGTTTTTATCATGTAGGATCATGCTCACATCGTCTATATGATGTAGGATCATCCTCACATTGTCTGTAGCATGTAGGATGTTACTCATATTTTCATAGAAAAATCATCATATTGTCAGGATGATGTTGGATCATGCTCACATTGTCTGTATGATGTAGGATCATCCTCACATCGTTTTTATCATGTAGGATCATGCTCACATCGTCTATATGATGTAGGATCATCCTCACATTGTCTGTAGCATGTAGGATGTTACTCATATTTTCATAGAAAAATCATCATATTGTCAGGATGATGTTGGATCATGCTCACATTGTCTGTATGATGTAGGATCATCCTCACATTGTTTTTATCATGTAGGATCATGCTCACATCGTCTATATGATGTAGGATCATCCTCACATTGTCTGTAGCATGTAGGATGTTACTCATATTTTCATAGAAAAATCATCATATTGTCAGGATGATGTTGGATCATGCTCACATTGTCTGTATGATGTAGGATCATCCTCACATCGTTTTTATCATGTAGGATCATGCTCACATCGTCTATATGATGTAGGATCATCCTCACATTGTCTGTAGCATGTAGGATGTTACTCATATTTTCATAGAAAAATCATCATATTGTCAGGATGATGTTGGATCATGCTCACATTGTCTGTATGATGTAGGATCATCCTCACATCGTTTTTATCATGTAGGATCATGCTCACATCGTCTATATGGTGTAGGATAATCCTTGCATTGACTATACAATGTAGGATCATACTCCCACTGTCTTTTTCTTGTAGGATTACCTTCATTTTGTCTGTATTATGTAAGAAACATGGATTTGATTGTACTAGACCAGAGGTATCTATAACTATCTTGTTACGTTAGTGATAATTCATATTGTGAAGCTCTTTAACAGAACAATAACATGTTCGGTAGTTCAGAGTAAACTTGTTTTACATAATAAAGTGTATTCTGTTTGAATGTAATAGTTTGTTTTTTTATTTTGATTGTTGGAGACGTGCCATGCAAAATAAACCTAATCCCACAATTTTGACTCAGATATGATGTAGAAGTTGGACAATGGTATAGAAAGATGCAAGGAAAGTATACTCACCAAAAAAAGAAATACACAAAGTTGTCCCCTGCAGTACACCTTAGCTGTGAGGAAATAATGGAATATTTGGTAAGGTATAACATCAAGAATGATCTCCCTTCTCGACAATCTACCCTAAAATCAGCCAAGAATGATGATGTTATTGTCTGACTTTGTTAGCTTCTTTAGTCCAAATCATGAAGTGTGATTAGTCAAGCCAGATTTTTTTTGCAACAAATAATTTCAATGGCTACTCAATGTTCAGCCACATCAATTTTCCATGCTGGCATTTTGATTTTGCCATTGACCAAGATGCCATGCATAATTCAGAGGAGTAGAACAATTGCTATGTTGTTGGATGGTCATTGCCAAACTGCTGTTGCACGACAGTATGACGTTGCCCAGTGTACAATTGCCTGTCTCTATACATGTTTCCATGCTACTGGGTTAGTTACCAAATCGTCCATTTGTACTGACATGACAAGACCGGGTGATTTGAATGTCGCACTTGCGCAACAGATTCAAGACTGGATTGCATACCTTAGGTACTAATATCATACCCATTGGTTCCAATGGTGGAAATTAAGTTAATTTTTCAATTTTTTTTACTTTTGTCCAGGTTGGATCAGAGGCTCCTCTGGCAAACAAAACACAATTTTATGTAAACATTGGGTATGGCCTTTCAAAATCATTCTGTTGTTGAAGTACTGTAAATTGTATTTTGACATAATTTGTCAAGAAGTAACCTTGGAAGAAGGCAAGTCAGTATTGTATAAATAGTTAGTCTGCCCAGAGCCCAATAGGGGAAATTTAGCAAACATGGAATGATATTATTTTGTCCAAATTCAGCTTGAAGCATTCTTTGGTGATAGAGACAGGGCTCAATAGGAGGTCGTATTGTACACCTTTAGAATTCTTCTCCTTTTTGAACTGTGAATTGCTGAGCCATCCATGTATGCAATCCTGTTGGCATTTTGCTTGTGTTGTTTATAAAGAGACAATTTGGGGTTATTTGTTCCATAGTTACTACTTCGAATAAATATCCTCTAGATCATTTGTATTAAGTATATTTATTTGCAAATCAAACCTGCTGGCATAACTCAATTTGTAGAAAAGATGTTATCATTCTGAAAATTATCATAAGATGGTGGGCTGCATAAACTTGCTTTTCATCGAGATCTTTGGTACATGATTTATGTTACAAGACAAACAAGAGGCCTAAGGGCCTGCATCGTTCACCTGATTAATATAGCTCGTTAGCACTAAATAAAGAATTTCAAACATTGGTATGACAAACAATTTCTGATACAATTGGGCCTTGTAGTTAAACATAAGTCTGATTCACTATTCACACAAATTGCATCAGACCAAACTTGGATATTATCCTTATACAGAAGAACAATTTTTAAGAACTTGCATTTCCTCCCTACGAGATCATGATGCACCATTTATACAAAGTTGATTCCCCTTCACCCAAGAACACTCCAGACAAAATTTGGGCAAATTCCAATCATTCCCACAAGAGAAGTAGAATTTTTAAAAATTTGCTCTATTTCCCCTATTAGGCCCCACCTTCCCTTACAAAACTTAATGTTTATACAAAATTGATTCTCCTTTACCCAAGAATGCTTCAGAACAAATTTAGGTAGTATGTATTTATTAAGGGGCAGTATCCACTGTTTATACACAAATAATTCCTCTTCACCCAAGAATGCTTCATACCAGATTTGAGCAGTATCCATTCCTATTGGAAGAGTAGAATTTTAAAGAATTTACTTCATGTCCCCTATTGGCCCTGCCGCAAATGGCGAAGACCCTACACATCTACACAAAATTGATTCCTCTTCACCCAAGAATGCTTCAGACTGAATTTGGTCAATATTCATTCATCCCTGCAAGAAGAGTAGGATTTTAAAGTTTGTGCTCTATTTCCCCCAATGGACCCCACCCCAGGAGGCAGAGGCCTAATGTTTATACAAGGCTGATTTCCCTTCACCCAAAAATGCTTCAGACCAAATTTGGGCAATATTCTATTCATTCCTACATCAATAATAGGATTTTAAAGAATTCTTTTTTACACTTTTTGGCCCCACACTCTGGCCCCTGGGGGGCAAGAACCAATATTTATACAAGCCTAGTTCCCCTACCTGCAAAGATGCTCCTGATCAAATTTGGTCAAAATCTGTTCATTCATTCATGACTAGAAGCTGCGATTATTAGTAAAAAGTTGAAATACATTGTACAAATTCCATTTATTCTCTAGTTGTTTCACAGCCACTTCATCTTCTGATGAATCAGGGGCAAACAATTGCAATTCTGAGGATAAGATACGTTTTAAGGATAGAAAATAGTGATGGAACTATCAATAGTCACTCCAATACAATCATTATAAGCAAAACATTAATCGATAAAACATTCAAACATTTGTTGAGATTAGTTAAGCTACTGGGGTATTTCAATTGAAGGCTTCTATCTGAGCAAAAGAACCGTTGTCTTCATCCCAAATATGGTAGTGCATATGTAGCAGGTAAAATAATGAAACTGGAGTCTTTTGGGAATGGAGAAAATGATTTTAGATTTTAGTATCCTATTAACCTTGAAAGTGAGTCAACGTCATCCATTCCAATGGACTTTGTATAACATCAACTTAGCATGCTATAGGCCCTTATTACCCTGGGACACTTGATGATTGAGATGCCATTTAAAGGTGCAAGTTGACATACAGAAAGCAGCCAACCACCATGGCATAAGCTTGTTTGCCTTTTTGGGGGAGGGTGAGCTAATAGAATCCTTGACCACCTTTCTCATTTTTTTGGCCTGAATAGAACAAGCTGTGTGAAGATTTCATCACCGGTAATCTGACCTTGTGTAACCATGAAGACTGGCAAGGGTCACTCAGTCTTGAAAGCATTTCATTCTAGCCGCCAATATTCATAAGGTTTTTAACTGTGATAATTTTAACCTTGGTAATCTGATATGGCCCAGGACCATTACCAGTCATCTTACTGTATCTCTATATCACATCTTTTTTAATCAACAGATGAGTGTAATAGATTCCCTTTAATTTTCTAAATGTAACTATACTTTAAATTTGTAAAACTACCTTTTAATCATGTCAAAATGACTAAGCACCTTCCAGCTTTTCTACCATGTGTATGGTCTACCTAGATGTTGTATGGACTAAAATCATCAAAATACCGACTTCATATTTCAATCTTTCTGTAAGGAATAACAAAGAATTCACAAGAAGACCCAAACCATCAAAATTCAGACTTAATATTACAATGTTTCTATACAGTAAAACAACAAACATGAACAATGGACAACTGGTTGTTTTCTACGAAAATATTTATTATCAAACATTAAAACTTGACATTTTGTCTGATGTCATGAATCATAAGGGTATTTATGAAGTAATACACAATTCACAAATAATATGACAAATCTATACAGAAAATCTTTTTTTTTTTTTGACGGAAAGATGGTACTTTTCTATAAATCTTTGAACAAACAACAGCCCTCTCATCCTCTATCCTCAAGATTCCAGACTTCAAACAAATACTTTCACCAATCATACCAAATCACTCACCATATTCATCCCCAAAAACACATACAGCTGCTGTGACATATACTCAGGCTTACAACCTCACCAATTTATTTTTCATAATTACAATAAATTCTTGTCCTATAACAATTAAAATGTTTTATATTTCATGTAATTTGTACAACAAAGAGCTTGATAGATTATATCTACACTACACACAAAAAAAGACACAAAACTTGCACATATCTGTCCCTTTACTTCTCCAGTAATTAAGAATGTTGATACGTTTCCTGTCTGTAATAATTTTTATCCTCAAAACCAATTAAAAAATGATGGCTGATCAAAGTGAAAATGTTAAATCAAAATCTTTTAAAAGACATAGTTTCAGGGAATTTTTTAAAGATTGTATTCTTCCTCCAATGATTGAAAAATAAATATGACATTTTGGTGGAAATTGATTAAGGATTTTGAATCAAATGTTAAAAGTATGGACCATACAAAAATACATAAAAATGTATCAAGATAAGATAATATCACTTATTAAAAAATACATTATTACATTTAGTTCTTGGAAAAAAAAAAAACCCCGATTTTATGATGTAGCACTCCTTGCATGAAATGAAACGTTAGATAATTTAAATGATGATTTCTCTGGGCCTCTTCCAATATCACTATTTTTTAACAACAAATGTTTTTTACAAATACAATTTCAGGAATATAAAATCTACAATGATAAAATTTCGCACATACTAAAACCATCATCGCTCATAAACAGTTGACTTGACAAAGTATTTACAAGTATATCCCTTACCAGAAAGCCCAAGAACATCCATCCAGTCAATAATTTATAACATGTATCACACACAGTTTACACTATCAAACCACAGTTTTGTTCTATGAAAATGTACAATATGTAATATTTATTACCCATATCTAGGGTTTTAAAATTACCATATTTCATAAACAACATGAATGTTCAAAAAAACATTTTGAAAATAATAATTTTGATGATATATCAGACATCATCCCTGGTGGTTCTAACCAATCAGACATCATCCCAGGTGGTTCTAACCAATCAGACATCATCCCTGGTGGTTCTAACTGATCAGATATCATCCCTGGTGGTTCTAACCAATCAGACATCATCCCTGGTGGTTCTAACCAATCAGACATCATCCCTGATTGTTCTAACCAATCAGACATCATCCCTGTTGGTTCAACCCAATCAGACATCATCCCTGGTGGTTCAACCCAATCAGACATCATCCCTGGTGATTTTAACCAATGAGGAGCGTATAGCATGACTAAGATTCAGACTAGATTATCACATGCCTGTATACCACCAGGTTTTAAAAGTAGGTACATTATGTACTGCCCTTCCGATCTGAGCTGTACTAAGAGTCACAGAGTACTACAGGTATGTAACTGATGAAAGTGACCACAGAGGAAAGTCAACAGCAAGTTGTTTATATGGATGGAATTACTTTTTTCCTCTGAAGAAAACTGTCATTGTAGTAATTTGAATGTCTCTAGCAATGTTTAAGTCTGATCTCAATGTGATTCTTTAGCAAACTGTCTGTTCAACCAGTCTGTATAGGCAGACTGACTGAAGTCTTTAAACCAGAGTCTGTGTAATCAGTTGGTTATTGGGCCTAAACCTGAGTCTGTGTAGCCAGTCGGTTATTGGGCCTAAAACAGAGTCTGTGTAACACATATCATATCCAATACAAATCAGTGATACTTGAAGTGGTACTCTTGGCCTGAAGATCCAACCATGTTCACTTGTTTGATAAAAACTAGAATTTCCTCCTAAGTTATGTCTCTTCTAAAACAGTGAAATAAATCCAAGCTGGATTTGTTTTTTGTGTCAGGATTAAATAGCTTGCTACTGTTCTGTGTAGAAAGTTATATGTTCAATCAGTAAACTGCCTTGGAGCAAGATTTTCTGAGATCTTTTCACACTCATCTCTGGACTGGTTCATTTCACAAATGCTTCTGGTGGAATTTTGTTCTCTTTCTGATAAAAGAAAAACAACATAAATCATTTTTAATCACAGTACTGAAAGTACTCACAATACAGGGGTGATAGTTATTTGTAGTGTTCTTGTTCAATATATTTCCATGTCTTTTTATAGAAACAGTCCAATCTTAAGAGTTTATCAAAGTCTGGTGGTCAAATTCTCCATAATCTAATTTTTGTTGAGGTAACAATTTTATAAAAGTTTAAAGTTTCAGAATGTAATATAAGAGCAGAAAAATTTCTTTTCCCTTTTCACAGATGTTAACATAAGTGAAACAGGAAATAATCCATTTTCATGTATCATTCGTTCTTTTCTTATCTCAAGATGAGGCATTTTTTGGAAATAAATTTCCTCTGTCATCAAAACATAATAGAAAATACCAAAAAGTCAACAAAATCACACACCAAACTCACAAACAAAAGAAAGATTTACACGGAGACTCATGAAAATGTACAAGGAGAATCAGACCAGGTGTTCAGGAAAAGTAAGTGTCTTCCACTTCATTGGCGACACCTGCCATGTACATCTTGATCAATTAAAGTAAGTTATGCCACAACAATGAGAACAAGCTATACAACAACAGAACTAATGAGATATTAACAAAAAAAAACAACAAAAAAACAGAATAATAGCAAAAAAAAAAAAAAATAAATAAATAAAAAATAAAAATAAAATTAAAAAAAAGAAAGCTTTGAAAAATGGCTGATAATGTTTATCTGGCCTTGTTTTAAAGGTTTTTTAGACAATACTTGGAAAGAAAAATATTCTAGGATAATTTATCTGCTTCAATAAGAGGGGGCTTCATTTCTTTCTTTTTTTGTAATTTTCTTCCAAAAATGAAGTGTTTGTTTTACGGTCCCAAAAATGAAAGAAAGTGATTCAAAAAGTCAAAATTAACAAATTTAAAATCTGTGATTTGTGATGATAATTCATGTAAAATTTAGCTAAATTGACAATGAGCAACCTCCGTGCCCTGTGAAAATGTTCCTCAGTTAAAATTCAGCTGACTGATTCCACTTGATGCTACATGCCTTCAGATTTTTCAAGACAGCATGCATCTGGGAACTCTTGCACCATATATTCAAGCAGAAGCAGTTGCATCCCTAGCGTTAAGTCATTGATCGAGTGAAACAAAGGGAAGTAATTCTAATACATCAGAATGTCTCCAATAGAGGGCATATAAGGTGTTTGCACACTTACAATTTTTCACATGACAACTGAACACATTTATCTCTATATAGGTAATACTCAATGAACTCCACTGAGGAAGCAGTTTACTTTGTTATTTTCCTTCATTAGTTCATTATTATTCAGCAATGACATCTCTCCACTGACACCTGTTAGTGTTTATCACAACAGATGATACAGTTAACTCCATATCTATGATCCCCACCAACAATATGTGAAATTTTAAAGTACATACCTGTAGAGTGAGGAACGCTTGACCTGCAACATCATAATTCCAGTGATGTTCCTCCAGACATCTATTAAATATATGTAAATCCATGAATATTTTGGAAATTTTATATTGATAACTCATGATAACAACATTAATGATTTATTAAAACAGAAGGCAACTGCACTGTGTATTTGGTAATATTCACATGCGATTTACATTTGTTATTTTCGTAGTCATCAAAATTATCACAAAACTGATTATCCATTTTTACAGTAGGTCGAAATCACAAAAATATATATCTTATGTCTGTATACATGGTACTTATGATTACACATGTGCAAAATTTAATCCTCATGAACTAGACCAAACCTAGACAACCAGGAAATATTTGCACCACCAAATTAAACAACTGTACAATATGAAGATAAAAGGTAAGCTTAAGGGTTGATAACATATAATGAAAGAATGCGACAAAAAAATAAACACTTTTATGAGCCAATGTTAAGCTTTCAATTTCATTCATTGAGTTTGATATTGTACACATATTGCTTTATTATGTTGTGTATATGTTCACTTACTTGACTGAGAACTCTAGGTTCATCTGCGACTGTGCAGAAAAGCTCTGCACCATCTGTTGTTGCTCAGGAGTAAGGCTTGGCCCTGCTGGATGAAACGGTGCAGCAGGAGTTGTGTCAGGCACAGGACTTGATGAGGGAGTTGGGGCAGGGTTCTTAAAGGCTGCCTGAAATTCAAAATAACAACTACCTTAATGAATTTTTTCTTAACTACATCTGAAGAATGAAGAAATTACAAAACTTCAGCTGAAAGATTTTACGGCTAGTTAATAGTGCTGTCAAGAAACCAATTTCAAAAGCACTATACTCTACAGTTGATTTTCATTGGGGATTTATTTTCATTGACAAATCTGTATGTCCACAAACCGTTAATCAAAATATATGTAGATTTATAGAGCCATATGTATATCAACGAAACCAAGTGCCATTGAAATAGTAATTTTTGATTAACCACAAATGAAAATAAACCTTTCACATTACATCTTATCACAGAACTGACTTAATTTCTTAAAAAGACCACAATAATTAAGAAGTTTTCATTGATATCTTTTGATTAAAAGTTTCCTTTAGATTGAGTCCTTATAATTGAGGCTAATTTGTATCCATCACATACCTGTGCTTGGCTAGGTGAAGCATTTGTCACTGTCAGCATATCATTGGCGATCACCATACTGTCAACAAGAACAGTGACATCTTAGCATTGTTATGTAGTTTTCATGTCTTGAAAGCAAAGTTAGAGAAGGTAATTTTTAAAAGATATGAAATCCCAGAGGGATTTTGGTGCCCAACATAGCTTTAACTTTATTTGATCTTTAAAAGTTGGATCTTTTCCCTTCTCTTCTGTTTTTGCTCTTAATGGTATCAAATTTGATTATTCCTTTGCAAAAATAATGATAATAACCTTCAATTGCCAAATCCAAGATGGTTATCTGACAGCCGTTTTGCTTTTCTGATCAGTTCCAAAATCAAACATGTACAACTAGAGAAGAAGGGGAAGGTACATATGAAATTTGAGAGCGATCCAGTCAGTACCTTTCAAGTGTTGTGAAAAAGAAATGGTGACATTGATGATAGTAAGCCAGTGTCAATTTTGGTAAAGTACCTTAAGACTCTTCTGTCCATGAAGGGCATTTGATTCTATCATAAACTGGGTGCATCCTTGATACAATAGGGAGCGAAATTGAAGGCACAAGAGAAGTAATTTGATTGGTTCCTGGAGAAAAAGAACTTACAAATCCCAATCTAATACCCTCCTTTTGAATGTTACAACTTAAAAGCCATTACAATATACCGTTATGTGACCTCGAGATTCAATTGATGTACATCCAAGGATCAAAGTAGTCTTTTTGCCTTGTCCACAAGGTGTCCCACATTGAACCTAGATTTTACATGACATGTTTCAGGAATGCAGAGAGGGAAAGTGATCGTAACTCCGGGAGTATTGAGGATGAACTGCGTGTTTAGAAGATTTTTTAAATTTAAGTCATTTTGACCACTTTTGGCCCCGCCTATCAGCCTATTCAAACTACAATATACTTTACCCCCTTCCCACTAGGAAACATGAGATCCTGGGGCCATGAAATTTACGATTTTGGTAACCCACCTTAAGACACTTCCACCCATGAGCATTTAAATGATTTTATCATATCTGGGTGTTCAAAGGAAGATTTTTGAAATATGAGTCAATTTGACCACTTTTGGCAATGCCTATCAGCCCCTTGGGGTCATGTCTGGACCAATATGGGCATACCATCAAGCCCTCATCCTTCGTTCATAATTCTAACCAAGTTTGAAATATTGCCATTGGAAATTAAACAAATTATGCTCAAAAATCTATATTTCCTATAGAAACTACAGTAAACTTTACCCCCTCCCAAGGGAGAAATGTGAAACCTTAGGGCCATGAAATTCACAATTTAGACAAGGCACCTTTAAGACACTTCCATACTTGAAGTGCATTTGATTCTACCAAATCTGGGTGTAGAGAAGATTTTTGAAATTTGAGTCAATTTGACTGACCCTTTTGGCCCAGCCTCTCCTGCCCCTGTGGGTGTCTTACATTCATTGAATCAATTCATGAGTTTTTGAGAGGATGTCAAAAATGTTCAAAGTTTACAGGTGCACAACACATGATGCACAGACGCTGGATAAACAACATCTGACAAAGGTGATCAGTGACCTAAAAATCCAAGATGATGGTGGGCTTGAATAACCAGACAAGGACCCTTTTAAAATTGTTGTATATTATAGTAAAACTTCACATACCCCTGACCTCTGGGCAGGGCTATAAAACGACGGCTGAATGCCCTCACTGGTTGTCGATCGGAACGTTCGTCAGCTAAAACATCAGAAAAAACAAAACAAATATAGCACAATACAGCTTCTCAAACAAAACGTTGTGAGATAATTAAGTTTACAAAAAATTGAAATAAATATTTTGTTCCTTCATTTGTACAATGACAGTCCTCAAATCTGTTCAGCATCTCATAATCTCAAGAGAAATTCTAATTAATCTGTCATACCACCAACGGAAGTCATTACACTTAATTTCTTGAGGAAACACTAACTCCATACACAACTTACTACTTTCAAATAAGATTTTAACTATCAACAGTTGGTTTGTAGGTTATAAGTTTTCTATCTCTGTGATTCTTCCTATCCCTAGACATTGTCTAAACAACAAATTTTAATTCAAAACTCACCTTCTTTAAAGACTCCCATTACTGTGAAGCTGAGGAGGGTAGTCTGAAAGGAAAATTAACAATAATTTTCAATATACGAACTTCGAAAGTAAATAAAGGTCAATTGTTTGTTTCATTTGAAATCTCATCAATACTGACATTTTTTGTAATACTTCTTTTCCACAAGTTTTAGACTTCAGCGTAAATATTTAGGATCATTTCAATTTGAAAGTAGTCTATTAGTATCTGTCATATATACATATCTGATCACATTTTCAATCTGTACTATTACACTAACTAAAACATTAAATGTGAATTAAATCTGAAACAAATCTTCATAAAAGACCTGAACCATTGAGATAATGATTAGACAGCTGTGATCATCCTAGTTAAATTTAAACATTTGATACCTACATTTACACTGTACTTACAGAAGCATGGTCAACATCCACCACAAATGAATTGTAGTCATGCGTAGTTTTCGGCAACAGACACAGCTTCGACACAACATTCAGTTTGCCACGCATCAACACTCGCTGCTTCTGACCTGAAAATATGGACACAAAAATCAATATCAAAAGCTACACTGAAAATAAAAGAGACAGTAGATGCATAATATTCTACTATTGTTTGACCTCTGAATTTAAATAATGACACAGGGATAAAAACAATTCTTATATCCACTAAAATTTACTGCTGGAGCTTGTTAACCTCTTGGAAACAGTGACTGTAATAAATTATTCTAATTTATTGGTTTTTTTGTCCAAAACTTTGATTTGGGAGTTCTTGAAATCTCTTTTTCCTTACTTGGATCTCGTGATTTTCGCAGCAGATTTCTACTCTCTGGAAAGTATGTCTGCAGACCTGCTTGCCTGAAACATAAGAACTTAACATCAAAACAGTGGAATAGGTAATTAAACATGTTAATTAAACATGTTAATTAACATGCAATAAGAATTTTACTTTTCAAAGCTTATTATGTATAACGGCATAATTAATCAGGATCTACATTCACAACCACACCAGATACCTTTGTATTGTATAGTCAACTGGATTCTGAATCAAATTCAAATCACTTCAGATCATGAGAGAAAAGATGAAAGACAAAAGTAATACACCATATGATATATTCAATACATTTCACTTGAGCATCTTTCTACATGTGTCTTATTTCTGTATGGTTTAAGTAGGGTCAGATAGACCAATGATCTGCTATGAAGTCTATAAAGTCTTACTCCACTTACCAATGATCTGATGAATTGTTTTTTGAAGCTGACAAGGAAAAAATAGCCTATAAATATAAAAGAAAGTATCGTCAATATAAAATTATAAATATTTCCTAAAGCTGTCGGACACAAAATATCATCTTCCCTCCAACACCATGTTATCTTGCTTCAATGTGTAGTGATACTGTATTATAAAGTTTGTTTATTTTTTCACTATCATATTTACAAGCACTTGTACCCTTTGTCATAATCTCTAATGTGTACTTTAATAGGTCTATTTCACTAACCTCCTCTTGGTAAGCTGCAGTCAATGGCTGACGATTGTCAGAGTCATATATTGTAAAATATTCTTTTAGGAATTTCACCAAAACATCCTGGATCTCTGCATTTAAGAAAAAACTGCCCTGGATAACAAAAATTGGGGAAAAAAAGAAATAATGATTATTGTATATTTATGTTTCTAGGTCAAGACTTGCACACCAATTCAATGTCACTGAAATTCCAGGATTATGTTTTTAAGAAGGCTAAGGGAAGCAGAATGTAAATAAACATACAGAAGCAAATAACATCGTCTTTATATCATTCTTACTTTAGTGGCAGGTAATTCTGTACTTGTCTCCAGGTCAAAGGTTATTGGGGGCGGAAGGTCGTGTCCATCCTATTAAAATGACAAAGTTATAAATATGTAACAACACTTATTAATAGACTATAGATTTTTATTCATGTTGACTATAGTGGTGATAATAAAATTGAGTGCATCAAATGATTATAGAGGACAAGGGACTTCTTATGTAAATGAGAGATCCCAAAGGGATTTTGGCACCCACCATTGTTTGATCTTTATGTGCTGTTTGAAAGTTGGATCTTTTAACTTCTTTTCTCTTTTCTACTCTGTTTTTGCTCTTAATGAGAAGACATTTGAACATTCCTTTGCAGAAATAGCAATGATATTCTTTACCTGCCAAATCCAAAATGGCTGTCTTGAAGTAATATTTTTCTTCTGATCAGTCCCAAAATCAAATGAGCACAAGGAAAGACTAAAGGTAACTTGCGTATGAAATTTGAGAGATATCTATGCAGTACATCTTAGAAAATAGCGATAACAATCTTTACTGGGCAAAATCCAAGATAGCTACCTGTCAGCCATTTTGTTTTTCTGATCAGTCCAAACCTCAAACACACAACTAGGGACTTAAATGAGCCTATACATGAAATTTGAGAAAGATCTATAGAGTAGCTCTTAAGAAACAGTGAAAACAAACTTTCCAAGTCAAAATTCAATATTGCTGCTTGTGGGTCATTTTGTATTTTTTTATCAGCCCCAAAAATTAAACAGCCACAACTATGGACCAAGGGGAAACTATATATGCAATTTGAGAAAGATCCATCCAGTACTTCACAAGAAAAACAAAAATTATTTATGAACGGACCAATGACGCAGAGCAATCTGAATAGATGGTGGGCTAAAAAGTAATGTTACTGTAAACAAATTTTAAAAATTGGAACAATCAACTTATAGTACATCATCACTTTCTAGCAAATAAGCCTAATGATGAATTTGTGCATTCATAATAATCACCTCAAATAATGTACAGAAATTTTTAATTACATCAAAAATAATTTACCTCAATACTTTCAGCATGAAAGTACTAAGATGAGATTACTGCAAAAAATGAAATATGAATTTATTTTTTTTTTTTTTATTTTTAATTTTTGACACGAATTATTTAACTGGGGAGTTTTTCATAGATAAAATGGATTAAATGACACAGATCACTTTTGAATTAGTTGACTGACTGTTGTATAATATCTAAATATATCAACAGGACCATAGTCCTTAACCATCATCTGACATTCGACAAATGGATTGATGGACAGACCACAAAATTTGTGAATGGTTGTCTAACCAATCTGATGAATTCCTTAAAAGTATCAGAAACTCATAAATGGTAGATTCTATTGATGAAAAATAATTGCTTAATCACGTTACAAAATGGTTACTGTGGTTGAAATTTTGATCAGGATGAAAAAAAATGTTTCTTTTCCTTAACAAATTAAACTCCCAATATTTTTCTAAATGGTGTGAATGAAACTTGAGAAGCAGACTATTTGCTCAAGATAAGTTATGGACCAAACTGAAAAACAAGATTTGGTCAGGACAATCTCAGGATCACTTCATTCATGTTTGATACCATTACCACTCCCCATGTTTGGTTTAAATCTACCCCGGCATTAAGAAGAAGGTAGCATTTTAAAGCAAAACATTGTCTAACTTCCCTTTTCGGGCACAATCCCAAGCTCCCTTGGCATTGAATCAACTTTCTAAATTTAAGAAATGATTCCACACTTCAAATAATGTTTCTGATTATATATAATTGAAGTATGTTTGGGCATTAAAAAGGAGTAGCGTTTTACAGGAAAAGTTTACAGAAAGCAACTGACAGCACACAACAGCAATAGGCTATCTTGACTGGTCTGGTCAGATGACCTAAAATCTTAAAGATGGATTAACCTCTCACATCACACAGAGTAACTTTGGTATAACTCACCATGTGATGGACAAGGGTGGCCCTTAACTCCCTACAATACAGTAATATGCTACAAATTTTGGAATGCACCCATATCACAGATATCTTATGACACACATGAAATACAGTACCACTATTGTATCAATTTGAATTCTGTAATAAACAGAATCTTGATTAAATGTGATCTAGAATTGAATAAAGATAGAGAATTAACTTAACAGGCTTTTCGTCCACTGTTACGAGCATTCAGCCTTTCAGTAGAAAGAGTTTGATGGATATATTATCCTTTTGAGTAAATGTGAGAGAGATTCTAAAATGGACACATTTAAAGAAAAAAGTTTGAAATCTTACCAACTTCATAACTTTAGGAAATTTCTTCCGTACAGCACTGGAACATAAAAGCTATCAATATAATAGTCAACATTTTCTTTTTTCATGACTTTCCCTATAGATATTTCACACGGATGATGTAAACAGATTGATCACACTAACATGTTCAGTTTCTGCTGGCAGATTACATTGTACACAGTATAAAACTTATGTAACATCTTACAAAATCATTATTAGTAACTGGTTTCTAATCAACCTTAAATCTTTTGAGAAGCAAAAGAAATCTCAATTCAAATGTAAAATTGTATGTAGATTATTTTTACATAAAATGTTTTCAAACAATATTTCTGTAAAATATTGTTAATACTAAAATCTACTATCAAGTCAAACTCACATAACATCTGTACATGGTAACAATCAAGAAAGGCCACAGGTGGTTACATAACAAACATTAACTATTGTCTATCATAAATACCAGGTAATTACCATTGTTCAGTGGATTAATTTTGTTTTCTTCATGGTAAAATACATTAACATCTTATTTGACTTCATAGCTTAATTTTAGGCAAAAATTGAAAGGAAAAATTTGGGATCTGTTTTTTACCTATGTCACTTTTACTACTAACCTGAATATGAGATTATTTACCGAGGAGAACTTGATATAACTAATACTGAATGCAAAGAAGTGTTTTCATTCTGTACAGTTTCTGCTAAACAAACCATTGTTATGTGATATAGTCCAACAAAAAACTTGTTGATGTTTGACACAGTATGTGATGTACCTCTACAGGTAAAACATTGACTGGTTATATTATAGAACATGATATGATACCACAAAACAAACAAGGCACATTTATTTTATTTTCAAACATTTCTCATTTTTATCTGCTAGAAATATATACAATATGTATAAGATTTGCTAGGAAATGTAAGTATGGTACAGAGGGCATTTTCAAAGCATTTCATTCTTTCTTTCATTATAATAATTGTTTCCATAATATGCTAACAGTGAGGGAGCATCAATGTTGTTGTGAAAGTGACACTTTGTGTACTTAGTATTCTACCATCCATACTTTCACAACTGGGGACTTGTCTTTAGTTATAACTAATAGCTAGCTATAATCTTATACTGATATCCAGTTATAACACAGATACTAGTTAAACCTAAATAGTTACACCATGGAATAGTTACCAGGAAAATCCAGTTCAAGTCAGTTTGAACAACTCTCTAGGAAGATACTGATAAAACTGACTACCAAGAGATACACCAGTGATTTCACCATATGTAAAGATGGTTCACCTCAGACATCATAGAATTCTGGTGACAGAATGAAAGTCAAACTGAAGCATAGAATTGCTTAGATTTACTGATAGCTAGTTGACTGGGAGTGGTTGTAGTATAACACCAAAGTGACACCATTGAATTGAAACCAGAATAAGGAGAGTCTAGTACTGTAAACAGACAATGCACCTACAGGGCAGTATTTAAGAGGTGTCATATTTTCTTCAGTTAATCAAAGGACTGGTTCAATATAAGAAGGAGATCACCTAAGATGATCTTGTATACAAGATTTTAGGGTATCAGTAATTTTGAATAACCAAAAGGAAATGTTTCTTAAGTATTTTTCCTTTTTCTTTTTTTTTTGCTCTTTTTTCAATATTGATAAAATGGATTAATTATATAATCAAGGTGTGTATGTGCAGCACATTATTGTTTTTGGAAATTTTGCTCTCTGGAGGTATTCCAAATCAACAGCAGTATAGCCAGGCAGTTTCTAGTATGATTCCTTCCCGATCTAAAATCAAAATAACTAACCTAATAAAACTGTTAACAAGATCCTTATGCTAAATGTATGTTCCTAAATGACAGTTGATCCATCATGTGACTCCAACTCTAGTCCCTACCTAATCTATTACCTACATACATATATATATATATGTATCTCACACTGGGATTCCTACATTGCCTTAAACCTATCACAATTACCTACATAGATACAGTGATTCCACAGAAGTCTACAATGAAGTAAACAGAAGTAGTGTATCACTGATAACAGGCTATTGACGCCTATCTACAAATTCTGAGCTGAGAACTATAAATAGCTCTGCCATATATCCATGTTATCATTCATGGTCAACAAATGATTTAGATACTGCTGTTGAGCCGAGTGCCAGCTGCCCCTGTCCTAGGTTGCCTCCCTTTGGGAGATCTTACCCGTCATCGGTGACAGACCTGTGTCACAAGGCACCTCCATCTCAATTCAAACGAGAGCTTTTCATTCAAGGGAGATAACTCCTTTCTGAGGTATCATCAAGTTGGAGAATACTAATACAAGCACAATGATTTCTAAAACACATACAAACAGAAAAAAAGGTCAAATACAAAACATAATTTTGTTGTTTGCTTATAACATATGTTATGACACTGGTTATTAAAACCCTCAAACTTCCAACAGTACACCTTCAACTCTGGAGTACTATGCAATTTCAAAAATAAGATTTCTTGCTTTTGTTTTTGTTTAATAGATCCTTGTTTCAGATATTACAAGTCAGTGTAGCTTGTTTACAGTATTCTTCAAATTAATAATACTCAAAACCACCTTTCTTCAGTTTTGGGTTTGTGAAAGAATTTAAATGATCATTTTTACAAAATCAAACCATCAAATTGAGTGAATTCAAACATCACAAAAAAAGAATGTTCCAATTTTCATACAATGTATATGCCTTGTTTGCATACTTTCATTTGAAACCATTTCAGTTTTCATTTTTTTTTTAAAATATGAACACAGATCCTCTTGATTAAACAAAATATGTAACCAATGAGAAGAATCTTGAGATAGGGAAATTCTTAAAGAGAGGGAACACCAGCAGAGTAAGTAGAAGAAAAATGGTAATATCTTTACAACCAATCATGGATTTCCAGAACCTACCAAAATATTCTTGAAGGGCATAGTTTCCATTAATATAAGCATATAGTGAAAGATCAAGAAATTTCTTTTGACAGATCATACCACTTTGATGGTAAGTAGTGGGTCAACTTTAAAGTCTTTAATACAGAAGGACTATGTATAGATCAAGAAATTACTACAGACAGATCACACCACTATGGTGGTAAGTTGTGGGTCACCATAACAGTAAGTGATATCTTCATCAAATTGAGATGAAAAAGGAAATGATGATAGTGACTACAAGGCACCCTAAGGAATTACACATTTATCATCCAAAAGAAATACTGGTGATAGGAATAATGATAATCATATCATAATGAAGCCAAGGCATAATAGTTGTCCTGAGAAAAAAAAAATTCTTTCAACTTTAATTGAAAAGATGTTCAAAAGTCAACCAAAGTCTCCAGAGATGACACAAAGAAAGAAATCTGGAATAATTAGGAAGGCCTGACAATGTGAAACTAGAAGGATATGAGTTCTGTACCAAAGTCCTTCCTAGTTATAAATCTAGCAGGTCATTTAAAATTTCTATAAAATTGTACAAGTATGGCCACAAAAGAATCAGTTTAAGGGCACCATTGATGACGGAAAACAGACTGGATTCAGTTTTACGTGCCTTCCTTGTTTGATAGCATATCATAATCCACTGCAATCAAAATCCATCTTGAAACATTGCAATTGAGGCCAATACCAAAATTTTATGTTTCTGGTAAAAACAGTGGTTTTGTTATAACATCATGTACTTTAAAAATTACATTTACATGTAGATACTCCAGATATTGCTTATCAATCAGAGATATTTGTATCTATAGATTAGTTACAGATAAACCTGAGTCATCTCTATGATAATATCGCTTATGTTTGATTTCATTCATTCCTTATATACAGCATAAAATTTTCCAACTTGTTGCTCTGGCTATGTGTTGTGGCACCTTGTGTGTAAATTCCACTTAATATAAGAAACACTTGCTTGATACAAAAGCATGATTAATATTTGCTCTCAGGACTACAATATTCTATATATAGAGATTATACTTTAATTATACTACATTGTTTTATGAGTACCTATCATACATGTATATTATATAAAGATAAAGTGCCATATTGTAAACCAGACAAAGTCTAGATATGGACAAAGAATAAATAATTTCCATCACATTGTGCCATAGTGATCTAATACTAAGTGTCTTTGGTGAAAATGTTAAGTTAAAAATCATAAAATAAAACATCTCAGATTTGGTTTGACATATTATGATAATGTCAGTGACAACATTTTTGCATTGAACCTTATTGATATTACCCTACTGTTCCATTGACTATAACCTTGACTTAACACACCTGGTGATGGCCAATACAAAATAACTACCATGTAAAGAGATTTTTTGGAGTTTTTCTGTAACAGGCATGCCAAATATTGCTTCTATAATTTCTAGGCTTCAGAACGTGTATCCATGTACCTTTATTTTCACCAAAAAGCATTTCATTTTTTAAAAATTTTGATAGTAAACTAGTGCACTGCAAATTGATACAATTCTATAGATTGGTAATGAGTCTTTTTTGCATCTGACCATCAGAACTCATCTGCATCACCTCCACTTAAAGCAGTCACCATAAAATAACCATCCGTGACTACTAGGGCCAGACACCTAACCATCTGACTATACTACCTTACCAACAGCCTCCAGAGATCAAGCATGCCCCGGTCAATCAAGCCAAGGTCAAGCGAGCCTCGGTCAAGAGTGTCAGGGTCAGCTATTACCTAATGTATGCTGCTTGATCTTCAAACTTATCACAAAGCTCATTTCCATCCAGCATCAGTTCCACAAGTTTCCAGTCTTTCACTTTGTCCAATTCATCAAGGTGCCGCACCTGTGAGTGTGTAAAGGGAGGTAATACTGTATCTATATCTATACTTCTATACTAAACACTGTTCAACTAATGCTAAATTATACTTCACACATAACAAATGAACCACATCCAATTATCTAGAAATATAGCTATAATACCTGTTACAGTAATCACTATGGAATGAAACAGTGAGAGTTTCTGACATTTCTATAATAACTTTGTAAATTGAAAATAGAAATCAAACTAGTCAAAGCTTGTTATTTAAACTTGGCAGGACCATGAGAAAACTTCAAGATAACTGAGTATTCAATTTAAGTTAGCTAGAACATTTTGTGTAAAGTTTGGCAGGGTCTGACAAAATGCTTCAAATTAAACACAGTCTTTAAGTTATACAAGTTCCGAGTAAAGAGGTTCGACTGTACTATGGAGAGATATTTATGAAAAAGTTTTTACCGAGTTTTTACCAAGGTTGACTCTTCCAATATTAGGACATATCTTCGTCAATTTTGACAAATTCTCTAATGATATCAGCCGATTATTACTGATATCCAGTCCCTCCAACTGAAAATATAAAGTTAATCTTTGAGAGTCAATGACAAATCATTCCATCCTTATCATTTTGTTCCCTTAATGCTATGTTACAATGCTTACAAAATAATTGTACATCATGTGGTATTCACTCCAAATTTATGCGAATACGGACAGGGCTCTCACACCCCATTTTGGGACTGGGGCCTGGGGTGTTTTCCTTAGAATTGGGAAATCTTGGTGTCTAAATTGGGAAAAAAGATACTATTTTGCATTGGGAATGGGGCCGAATATCGGTCCCAAATCTGGCAGATCAAGAGCCCTGACTGATATCACTTTACTCTTCTATGATAGTGATTCTTACCTCTGGAATATTCTCTTCTATAATAGTGATCACTTGTGTCATCACATTTTGTCTGCTGAGAGGTAGATGTACATTTTCTTTTGACATTTCTGTAAAAGGAATAACAATCTTAACTATTTCAAGTTTTACGAAGCCTTTAAATTCATCACAAATACACACATTTCAGCAATTCCCTGATCAACATAACTATGTTCCTAACCTGTTGTATAATACATGCCTTCTAACGTACATATACATTTTTCATACTTTGACAAAAAATCTATGTGATAACATGTCTCTTTGTCCAACCTAAAACTGTCAGACAGAGATTTTCAGCAAATGAATGATCCTGACTTTGATATGTTACAAAATGTCAAATCGAATAATGTTCAGTTCTGAAGTTCTGATCCGATAAACAATCTAGCTCCAGTGACCTGCAGTATATTATTTCTAATGGTCTGAAGAATCTTTAAATTCTACGATGACATAGAAGTTACAGATGGTTAATGTGTACAATGTGCTATGATGCTTACATGTCCAGCTCAAAGAGGCTGTCCTATCTGTGTAAAGTCAAGGAACTTGATTTTTAATATGCTCTAAACGGAGGAATTATTACTTTTCTTCTATTTCAAACTGATTTCATAAAATTCATGCCTTAGTTTCCAACCATAATCTCTGGTTTTAATATACAGATTTCAAGCTTTCCCACCATTGCTAATAGTGGTGTGTAGCCTGCCTCTAGTCTAGGGTGTTATTTGGGTGCTCGAATACTCAGGTGTGTAGTTTTGGAGCGGGGAATTGGACATACACGATGTGCGACAGGTAGCATGTGAATTCCGTGGGGCAGGGCGGACCAATACAGTTGCGTCATTCAAGCTTTTGGAGCCATACAGTACGCCCATGGTTTATACTTACCCCCCCCCCCCCCCATCCTCAACATTAGTTAATGTGGGGGTAGCAGTGTATTGATGATTCGGTTGTGATGTTCTTTCAGGTTTATAGCGATGGACAAAGGCAACTCGATCAGGTGTCCGATAATATACTCCTTTGGAAGCATGGAACTGTCACGACACAGATTGTCGTATTTCATGTACTTTTACCACATTAAAGCACAAGCTGCAGTGAGCTGTATTCTATATGACAGTGTTGAGTTTTAATTGATAAATTATATATGTTTGTTTGAACTGGTGAATTAGAACATAATTTGCTTTGAAATGACCCCAAGATTTCTTGATACATAGCAGAAATAATTCACCACATCCATGGTGAATGCATTTCTACCTTCATTATGAATGCCTCTGTTCTGTCTCTAAAATGGGCACAGTCAATAACAAGAGGACAATAGGGTTTACTTGGCTTTGCTTGACTGAAATTGCATTGATAAAACTAAAGGAAAAGGAATTCTTAATAACAAAGCATGCAAGACAAAATAGATCTATTTTCATGTTGTGCACCAACCCACTGTGCATAGAGGGTCTGACAAACCATTCATAGTTAGACTTAATCATTCCTACAGGGGATTTTAGAGTATTTGCCCTATTTCCAATATTAGGCCCCACCCCTCCCATCCCAGCCAGCTGAAACCCGCCATTTATACAAAACTGATTCTAATTCTCTCAGCATTGCTTTTAACCAAGTTATGGCAAAATCCAACCATACCTACAGGACAAGTAGCTAGGATTTTAAAGAACTTGCAAAATTTCCCTCTTTGAGTACTGCTCCTTAAGGTCCCATGGGGCTGAGACCAATCATTTATACAAATTTGTTCTACTTTCCCTAGGGATGCTTCGGACATAATTTGGTGATAATCTGCTTTGTCATTTATAACTAGTAGCGATTTGTAGAAAAAATTGAAGGACAGATGATGGTTAATACGGTATGCTATTAGCTTACTTGGCCCTTTGGGCCAGGTGACCTAAAAATGTTAACACAAACAGTATCAATAATAGCATGATAAATGTGAATACATTTTAGAGACAGAAATTTTTTGTCTACCATGTTCCCAACCCGTGACAGTTTTTAGTTCTCATGAAGCTGAGAAATGGAGTGGTCTGAACTATCATGGTTGTGTCCTTTGGCAAAACACTTAACCGCAAATGCTTTGGATGACATGTGATGGGCTTTCCTGTATCTTATTCAGTCAGGTAGCAAGAAGTTACAGCAAGGAGACTCTCAGGTCTTCACCTGAGGACAAGAAGACCCTCATTCTAACTGACTAAGTTATCGCAGCCCTCCTCATATATCAAAATTAAGACAAGGGAAAATGCTAGATAAAAAATTCTTCAGTGGGAGAATATTTGTTAATGACAATATTTTTTTCTGAAATCACTGGCCAGTAAATGTGATATTGTGATACTTTATCACCGGCTAGTAAGTATTATGTGGTGACAATTAATCACTGGCTTGTAAGTGTGATGTGGTGACAATTAATCACTGGCTAGTAAGAGTGATGTGGTGACAATTAATCACTGGCTAGTAAGTGTGATGTGGTGACAATTAATCACTAGCTAGTAAGTGTGATATGGTGACACTTAATCACTGGCTAGTAAGTGTGATATGGTGACACTTAATCACTGGCTTGTAAGTGTGATATGGTGACAATTAATCACTGGCTAGTAAGTATTATGTGGTGACAATTAATCACTGGCTAGTAAGTGTGATGTGGTGACAATTAATCACTGGCTAGTAAGTGTGATGTGGTGACAATTAATCACTGGCTAGTAAGTGTGATGTGGTGACACTTAATCACTGGCTAGTAAGTGTGATATGGTGACAATTAATCACTGGCTAGTAAGTGTGATGTGGTGACAATTAATCACTGGCTAGTAAGTGTGATGTGGTGACAATTAATCACTGGCTAGTAAGTGTGATGTGGTGACAATTAATCACTGGCTAGTAAGTATGATGTGGTGACAATTAATCACTGGCTTGTAAGTGTGATGTGGTGACAATTAATCACTGGCTAGTAAGTGTGATGTGGTGACAATTAATCACTGGCTAGTAAGTGTGATGTGGTGACAATTAATCACTGGCTAGTAAGTATTATGTGGTGACAATTAATCACTGGCTAGTAAGTGTGATATGGTGACAATTAATCACTGGCTAGTAAGTGTGATATGGTGACAATTAATCACTGGCTAGTAAGTGTGATGTGGTGACAATTAATCACTGGCTAGTAAGTGTGATGTGGTGACAATTAATCACTGGCTAGTAAGTGTGATGTGGTGACAATTAATCACTGGCTAGTAAGTGTGATATGGTGACAATTAATCACTGGCTAGTAAGTGTGATGTGGTGACACTTAATCACTGGCTAGTAAGTGTGATATGGTGACACTTAATCACTGGCTAGTAAGTGTGATGTGGTGACAATTAATCACTGGCTAGTAAGTGTGATGTGGTGACAATTAATCACTGGCTAGTAAGTGTGATATGGTGACAATTAATCACTGGCTTGTAAGTGTGATGTGGTGACAATTAATCACTGGCTAGTAAGTATTATGTGGTGACAATTAATCACTGGCTAGTAAGTGTGATGTGGTGACAATTAATCACTGGCTAGTAAGTGTGATGTGGTAATACTTCATCACGAGCCAGTTAGTGTGATGTGGTAATACTTCATCACCAGCCAGTTAGTGTGATGTGGTAAAACTTCATCACCAGCCAGTTAGTGTGATGTGATAATACTTCATCACCAGCCAGTTAGTGTGATGTGGTAATACTTCATCACCAGCCAGTTATTGTGATGTGATAATACTTCATCACCAGCCAGTTAGTGTGATGTGGTAATACTTCATCACCAGCCAGTTATTGTGATGGGGTAATACTTCATCACCAGCCAGTTAGTGTGATGTGGTAATACTTCATCACGAGCCAGTTAGTGTGATGTTGTAATACTTCATCACCAGCCAGCTAGTGTGATGTGGTAATACTTCATCACCAGCCAGTTAGTGTGATGTGGTAATACTTCATCACCAGCCAGTTAGTGTGATGTGGTAATACTTTATCACGAGCCAGTTAGTGTGATGTGGTAATACTTCCTCACCAGCCAGTTAGTGTGATGTTGTAATACTTCATCACCAGCCAGCTAGTGTGATGTTGTAATACTTCATCACCAGCCAGCTAGTGTGATGTGGTAATACTTCATCACAAGCCAGTAAGTGTGACGTGGTAATACTTCATCACCAGCCAGTTAGTGTGATGTTGTAATACTTCATCACCAGCCAGCTAGTGTGATGTTGTAAAACTTCATCACCAGCCAGTTAGTGTGATGTGATAATACTTCATCACCAGCCAGTTAGTGTGATGTGGTAATACTTTATCACGAGCCAGTTAGTGTGATGTTGTAATACTTCATCACCAGCCAGCTAGTGTGATGTTGTAATACTTCATCACCAGCCAGCTAGTGTGATGTTGTAAAACTTCATCACGAGCCAGTTAGTGTGATGTGGTAATACTTCATCACCAGCCAGTTAGAGTGATGTGGTAATACTTTATCACGAGCCAGTTAGTGTGATGTGGTAATACTTCATCACCAGCCAGTTAGTGTGATGTTGTAATACTTCATCACCAGCCAGCTAGTGTGATGTTGTAATACTTCATCACCAGCCAGCTAGTGTGATGTGGTAATACTTCATCACAAGCCAGTAAGTGTGACGTGGTAATACTTCATCACCAGCCAGTTAGTGTGATGTGGTAAAACTTCATCACCAGCCAGTAAGTGTGATGTGATAATACTTCCTCACCAGCCAGTAAGTGTGATGTGATAATACTTCATCACCAGCCAGTTAGTGTGATGTGGTAATACTTCATCACCAGCCAGTTAGTGTGATGTGGTAATACTTCATCACCAGCCAGCTAGTGTGATGTTGTAATACTTCATCACCAGCCAGCTAGTGTGATGTGGTAATACTTCATCACAAGCCAGTAAGTGTGACGTGGTAATACTTCATCACCAGCCAGTTAGTGTGATGTGGTAAAACTTCATCACCAGCCAGTAAGTGTGATGTGATAATACTTCCTCACCAGCCAGTAAGTGTGATGTGATAATACTTCATCACCAGCCAGTTAGTGTGATGTGGTAATACTTCATCACCAGCCAGTTAGTGTGATGTGGTAATACTTCATCACCAGCCAGTTATTGTGATGGGGTAATACTTCATCACCAGCCAGTTAGTGTGATGTGGTAATACTTCATCACGAGCCAGTTAGTGTGATGTTGTAAAACTTCATCACCAGCCAGTTAGTCTGATGTGATAATACTTCATCACCAGCCAGTTAGTGTGATGTGGTAATACTTTATCACGAGCCAGTTAGTGTGATGTTGTAATACTTCATCACCAGCCAGCTAGTGTGATGTTGTAAAACTTCATCACCAGCCAGTTAGTGTGATGTGATAATACTTCATCACCAGCCAGTTAGTGTGATGTGGTAATACTTTATCACGAGCCAGTTAGTGTGATGTTGTAATACTTCATCACCAGCCAGCTAGTGTGATGTGGTAATACTTCATCACCAGCCAGCTAGTGTGATGTGGTAACACTTCATCACCAGCCAGTTAGTGTGATGTGGTAATACTTTATCACGAGCCAGTTAGTGTGATGTGGTAATAATTCATCACCAGCCAGTTAGTGTGATGTGGTAAAACTTCATCACCAGCCAGTAAGTGTGATGTGATAATACTTCCTCACCAGCCAGTAAGTGTGATGTGATAATACTTCATCACCAGCCAGTTAGTGTGATGTGGTAATACTTCATCACAAGCCAGTAAGTGTGATGTGATACTTCATCACCAGCCAGTAAGTGTGATGTGATAATACTTCATCACCAGCCAGTAAGTGTGACGTGGTAATACTTCATCACCAGCCAGTAAGTGTGATGTGATACTTCATCACCAGCCAGTAAGTGTGATGTGATAATACTTCATCACCAGCCAGTTAGTGTGATGTTGTAAAACTTCATCACCAGCCAGTAAGTGTGATGTGATAATACTTCATCACCAGCCAGTAAGTGTGATGTGGTAATACTTCATCACCAGCCAGTTAGTGTGATGTGGTAATACTTTATCACCAGCTAGCTAGTGTGATGTTGTAATACTTCATCACCAGCCAGTTAGTGTGATGTGGTAATACTTCATCACGAGCCAGTTAGTGTGATGTGGTAATACTTCATCACCAGCCAGTTAGTGTGGTGTGGTAATACTTTACCTGAGTCCTGGTAAAGATTACTAAGGTCTAGCATCTTAGCACTGGAGTCATATCGCCTACTCATGGTCGCCTGGTAACAAAATACAGAAATTTTAGCCATATTTGGTTAAAATAAATTTACTTTATACTGATGTCCGAACTTCTTTATAATTTTTTTTCATCTCATATCTGAGATTGATCATAATTTTACTGACAATTAGAGATATGCATTAAAGTAATTCATTATAGGAATGATCTTTGACTCTAAGTTTTCATGTTATTAGTACCTTCAGTTTTTCTATTGTCTCTTTGTCCATGTAGTTTAATGGTGGCGAGGAAGGCTTCACAATAATAACCATCTGTAAACAATAAGACTTCACGTAAACAATAACAGACTTCACAATAATTACCATCTGTAAACAATAACACACTTCACAATAACTACCATGATAATTACCATCTGTAAACAATAACAGACTTCACAATAATTACCATCTGTAAACAATAACAGACTTCACAATAACTACCATCTGTAAACAATAACAGACTTCACAATAACTACCATCTGTAAACAATAACAGACTTCACAATAACTACCATCTGTAAACAATAACATCTGTAAACAATAACAGACTTCACAATAACTACCATCTGTAAACAATAACAGACTTCACAATAACTACCATCTGTAAACAATAACAGACTTCACAATAACTACCATCTGTAAACAATAACAGACTTCACAATAACTACCATCTGTAAACAATAACAGACTTCACAATAACTACCATCTGTAAACAATAAGACTTCACAATAACTAACATCTGTAAACAATAACAGACTTCACAATAACTACCATCTGTAAACAATAACAGACTTCACAATAACTACCATCTGTAAACAATAACAGACTTCACAATAACTACCATCTGTAAACAATAAGACTTCACAATAACTACCATCTGTAAACAATAACAGACTTCACAATAACTACCATCTGTAAACAATAACAGACTTCACAATAACTACCATCTGTAAACAATAACAGACTTCACAATAACTACCATCTGTAAACAATAACAGACTTCACAATAACTACCATCTGTAAACAATAACAGACTTCACAATAACTACCATCTGTAAACAATAACAGACTTCACAATAACTACCATCTGTAAACAATAACAGACTTCACAATAACTACCATCTGTAAACAATAACAGACTTCACAATAACTACCATCTGTAAACAATAACAGACTTCACAATAACTACCATCTGTAAACAATAACAGACTTCACAATAACTACCATCTGTAAACAATAACAGACTTCACAATAACTACCATCTGTAAACAATAACAGACTTCACAATAACTACCATCTGTAAACAATAACAGACTTCACAATAACTACCATCTGTAAACAATAACAGACTTCACAATAACTACCATCTGTAAACAATAACAGACTTCACAATAATTACCATCTGTAAACAATAACAGACTTCACAATAATTACCATCTGTAAACAATAACACACTTCATGATAATTACCATCTGTAAACAATAACACACTTCACAATAATTACCATCTGTAAACAATAACAGACTTCACAATAACTACCATCTGTAAACAATAACAGACTTCACAATAACTACCATCTGTAAACAATAACAGACTTCACAATAACTACCATCTGTAAACAATAACAGACTTCACAATAACTACCATCTGTAAACAATAACAGACTTCACAATAACTACCATCTGTAAACAATAACAGACTTCACAATAACTACCATCTGTAAACAATAACAGACTTCACAATAACTACCATCTGTAAACAATAACAGACTTCACAATAACTACCATCTGTAAACAATAAGACTTCACAATAACTACCATCTGTAAACAATAACAGACTTCACAATAATTACCATCTGTAAACAATAACAGACTTCACAATAACTACCATCTGTAAACAATAACAGACTTCACAATAACTACCATCTGTAAACAATAACAGACTTCACAATAACTACCATCTGTAAACAATAACAGACTTCACAATAACTACCATCTGTAAACAATAACAGACTTCACAATAACTACCATCTGTAAACAATAACAGACTTCACAATAATTGCCATCTGTAAACAAATACTGGTAAGGTTAACACAACTGCAATAAAACAAAAAAATAATGCTGTATACAACTGAATCTCCAAGGAACAAACATGTTCTCACACAACAGATAATATGACAACACCCATTCAACTGGAATTCCAGACAAACTCAGCTTATCAGAAATCAAGCACATGATATTGTGGGGAGATTTTCTTGCCTGAAGTAAAGTGATGTTTTACACCAATGTGTTATACATACATAAAAAGACATAATGACACATTTGCTCGCGATATAAAAGATTATCTCAACAATAAACATCGCTAAATAGTAGTTCGGCTTAAGAAAAAGAAACATTCTCATACAAAAGAAGCCATGTTGACCTCATTGAGTAAATGTTCCAGATAATGACAGCAGTATATAATTGGAAACCAACCCTATTCTCTGCAGTATTATTGGTGAATCTGTTATACCTTGAATCCATTTGGGAGTGTGTGTCTTTGACTCTGGGCACGGACTGCATCTGCGACATCTTTGTCTTGTATATGGAACACAGCACTGTCTTGCTCAAAGTGGAACTACAAATTACAATCATATTTAAAATTCACTTTTCAGAAATAATACTGTACAGCAGTTATGTTATCTAACAGTGGTTTTTCTCTTGTTATATTCTTGTTGCCACTAAAGTGAGCAAATTTTTAACATCAGTGAAATATTTCATCACTGATGTCATGGAGAAGTATTACAGCCAAGACATATTGTGTAATTACTGTGTCTATCACTGAACAAATATGACTACCACAAAACTTACCAAGGCATCTATGTTCAATCAATAGGTTATCAAATCTTGTAAAGCAAACAATTGGTTGATTACAACTCACCTATACTTAGTAATTTACAAATAAATTCTTTCAAATGAAGTCACAGTTGGGTCAGTGCATACACACCACAAGACTTACTCACACAAGGACAGGCTATCAAAACAGATTTACCCCAAAATAATTCAACACCAAATGCATTGCAAAACAAGCTGGATTAATTCTGACTTAAAATGCTATTGCTTAACAAGTTATACATGAAATATCGGCAGCAGGTGTCCAGTGAGATTTAATGTTCACAAATATATTTCATCAAAAAACTTGCTTTAGGAACAAAAATTTTAAACATGTTTCAGAAGGACTTGACATCAATTTCAAGAACTAAGTGGTAGTTAAACTTTTCTTACATCTTAGCATATTTGTTCGAAAACAACACTATAGAAAATTACTTTCAAATAATCACTTTTCACCCAATATTATGACTAAAAGGCCAATCCAAAATTGATGAAAAAAAGTATGATAAAAAACAAACAAAATAGTTCAACTTTGCTCTGTCTGACAGCCAGTTTGTAATAAACCACCATCAAAATAGGATACCAAAACCAATATACCAACAATCTGGAGGATATCATTAATGTCTAAATACATGTGCTATCAAACATACTTAGTTTGGCATACATTTATGTGCACTATCACAATTTGGCAATAATTTTACCAATCCAAAATAAACAAACTACATTAGCAACATTAAGAAATTGCAATTAAAGCAACCTTATTTCAGCAGTGTTTTCAGTGTGAAAACTCTTCAATAGGATTACTATTCATATTGGAAATATACCTATATCTGATGTATTTAGGAAAGGAAATAATTTAAGCTCTAAGCTTGTTTTCCATCTCAAGTTTAAGACACTTTTGTGTAATATTGCTGAATATTGAAAAATCAAAGTGTCAAGGATGCCCAGAGACACTGTGTACAGGAAGTGGTATATCAATATACAGAATAGCATTTGATCTTTAGTGATTGGTCATGCTGATATAAATACCTGAAGGTTTAAGACATATAGTCATAATAAGATCTTCAAATAATCATTTTGGTGGACGAGTGTGATTGCAAAGGTAATATGTTGCTAATCCTGACATGCGATCAATTCTGAAATCTACGCCTTTTGCAGTGTAGTGCACAGTAATAGGTCAGTGAAAGGTTTAAAGTATTAAATTCTATAAATTGGTTAAATATTTTCTTGTGTTCATGGGGATGGGTTGAGAATTTCAACACTGATGATCAGATTCTGGCTTCTGACAACTAATCAATTACTGGCTTGTTTACCCAACTGACTATTGTTTCTTACTTTTTAAAGTACCTTACCCTATAATGACCAATAACATTTGATCAGTTCATAACTTCTTTAAGTGCTGCAAATTATTAGTTTTCAAATACTAAGTGTATGTTTTAACCACATGAGTCCTACTAATGGTCACCTTTCTAGCCTTGGCTAGAGAGAATTTCTCTGGAGACTTGTGGTAGAATGTCTGGCTAGAGGCCAAATCTCACTGTAGTCTCATGAGAATCATCAGTATAGGTAGAGATGAAAATCACAAAGAAGGAAAATTCAACCTATAGGCACTCACTCAAACCTTAGCAGCCAGGAGAAGTGTCTTTTTATCACGTCTATATATACTGATTATATGCATCAAAATAAAAAATCATCTAAACATTTTCAAGTCAAAATATAAACTAATCACACCTTCAATTTCCAAACACAATCAGCAACAATAGGTTTCGTTTCAACGGAATAGGTGTTGACAAATCTATTACTCTCATGAACCTTTATTAGCACAGATTTGATGACATAATCTTAAGACTGCTATGTTTGCATCTACATGGTTTTCTGAACTCACATTATTTCCTTAAGCAATATATCTTTCAGACTCTTTACCATTTTCTAATCCATGCTTATGAACAAAGTGTAAGCTCACCACCAGGATTTACATTAAAAAGCTAACTCTACACTAATCAGTGTTGTTTCACATTAAAGTTTTCATAAATTAATTCATTGTTATCAAGTAATTTTCAAAAGTGAAAAGCATTCCAAATGTCCATTTGATAAATCATATAAGAAACTTGATTGATCTCTGAGACAGTGGTTCCACAGACTTAGATATTGATAGGAAGTCGGTGGTGGTAGGCTATTGATTCTAGAAGTATGCTGGAAATTTGTTACCTTTAAAACTTTAAAATATGTGCGATCATTTCTACTACACTGATATCTCCCATAGAATAATTGAAAGTATTCAAACATCTTTAAGTTATGTCAGGGAAAGATGTCCTTATTGCAAAATATTGGTGTGTAAGAAACTTATGGATGAAAGGACATAAATTGTACAGTGTCGACAATATAATTTTTCATCCAAAAGAGAAGCAGAGAAGTAACATCTGCATGAAACAGTTCTAATCTGTCATTTAAAAACACAACATCTTTTAACATTTCTTGTGTTTTCTTTTTTATCTAGTTATCTCATATACATGTACGGTTGACTCTTTTTACCTAGAACTTGTACGACTCAAAGACCCTGTTCAATTCAAAGCATTTCATTGGTTCATGCTTACTTTGCATTCAAACTCACTTAAATAGAATGCTCAGTTATCTCAAAGTTTTCCCATGGTCCTACAGAGTGCCAGATAGCGAGGTTTGGCTGTATTTGTGAAATAACAATATCACCTACTTCATTTCCAAACACATTTAATATCCTTTCCATAGGGGTTTATGTGTGTTGTAGGGCATTTTTGTGGTGTAAACTTTGGTACAGCCTATAAATAGCTAGCAAACAGCTGATCTGGGTAATTGTTATAGACCCAAGTATTCCACAGACACAAATCAACTAAACATATTGTTTACACTATATAACACTTACATTTTGTGGAATAAATGGAGTGGAAATGTTTTCATTTATCAACCGAAGTAGCACTGCTTTTTCTGATTTCTTTCCTTTTGGTATCTGTGGAAGACAAGATAATTAAAAATCTCACATTTGATATTGGCATTTATGATACGTCTCTATTTTTGTTCTTTAATCTACATTATAGTCTGTACACATGTAGTTCTGGGCTAGCATATTACAAACACTGAACCCATTACAGTTAGACTGGAAAGTTATATTCTTCTTAGTAGTAGAAAAGAAAGATGAAGGAATATACAACACAGACAATACATAGATGTAACTCACCGTAACTTTGTACCACTGCGGGCCACTGTTGTAATATCTTCCTCCGCTGTTTGAATAACCGCCACTTCCTCGTCTTGAGTCTCCTGAAATAAGAATCAAAACCCACATCATCGTTAAATAGCTATGAAACTTACCATCAAATTTTCAATATTAGAACAACAGAATTGCATTAGAAAGAATATGTTATATTAAAGTATGTTGGTATATAAATCAATTAGCACTTACCTTTACTGGAGTAATCTCCCCTAGAATTTCTGGAGCCACGTCGATCCGGTCGGCCGTATGGAGAGCTTAAAAATACAATGGCTAAATTACATACACTATACCTGTAAGGCTTTAATTTGATTTTTTCTATTAACTTCTTTCCAATTTTTTCATGTCATTATTACATAACCTAAAGAAACTTTCCATGAAATACTCACTATCTTGATGATGATCCAGACCCTTCATTTTCCATGTCACAGTCTCCCTCACTATCTAGTCTGTTGCGAGGACCTGCACCACTTCCTCCTGCTGCTCCACTTCCTTTGTAACCACCTCTTGAATTTCCTCCTCCTACAAAACATGTACGTATATCACTATATTCTATAAAGGCATGGTTTTTTTTGTTTATTTTTTTCCAAATAGATACAATGAAGCACATGAACTCTGTACGAAATTTAACTCTATATGTTACATCCTGTAACAAAAGCAATACAGACAGAATGTCAACCAATTCTACAGTACCAAGGTAAAATATATTTTCTTTACTGACTTCAAGTACCCAACATAAGAATTAACACATATTACATGTATTAGTAAATGGACTAGAACAACAGATTGTTGAAAGTATCGGTAACATATGTAGAGGAAATTGCCTGACTCAGACATGTAGTATGTTACAATGCAACATGTACATATAATGACACAATGTACAATACATCACAAAAAAACAACTATTCTATGTTTAGGAGAATCTAATTGTATCCAATATAAATATAAAAAATTAATTGAGAATAATTAAGACATAATTATGCACTGTTAAGTCAACCAAATTATTTTCTTACACACATTTTAACAATAATGGCTGTGAATTTGGGAAACAGATATTTAAATTTGGAGTCCAGGAATGTATTTCTATCTATCAAATTAAAATCTCCATCTGACACACTACCTTACTGAACTCATACCCAAAGTATGAATTTTCCAGTGATTAATAGTGTAGCAGAAAGAGCCTGGACAAACTTTCTACTTATTCTTAACACTATAATTGTCATTCAATACTTACTCGAACCCCTATTGTTGTATGATCGACTGTTTGAGGTGTACTTGTTGCGGTAGCTACTACGACTGCCACGAGTCGGAGTGTAAAAGCCACCAAATCCACGATTCCCTCGAGTCTTGCCTCTGTTGTTGTACTTTCCCCCTCCTCGTCCACCTTGGTCATTGTTGTTGTCATGATCTACCCAACGGTCGTCATGGTCTAAAATGTTCATTCAATACAATAATTATGGTGAGCAAGAGTGTAAAGTTAAAAAATGCAATGATAAGAAAAACATTCATAAAACTGAAAGTAACATTCAAACTGAATCTTAATAACTATCCAGCTGATTTTGCCAAGTTTGTGACAGTAAATACATTCAGATATTCACAAACATTGACTGACACATTATGTAGCATTATGAATTACATTTGGAAAAAAAATCAAACATATTGTTAAAACCATAGACTTTTGGTAAAACATCATGTATGATGTAATGCAATGAATGGGGTAGGTACTGTATATAAAATCACTCACGGGTGATCTGTGTGAATAAAAATTCTAATTTAGAATGCCCTTCTGACAGCTGTATTTTCCTGACACAATACAAGTATTTCATTGTAAACAATGGTAAGATTGACAAGTGATTCGGTTTATCAATAACCATAGAAACCATTGTAGGTAGTATAGACAGTAAAGTCATAGTTTTTGTTTCAAATATATTTAATATCTCAACCAAATCTTGCCATTTTATCTAATTATTTTTTATTTTCACAATGTCCCTTATGACTTACCTGTAAATCACTGTGCTGGGCTTTGGGTAGACATATAATGTCCGTCACTAAAATGCTGATTTTAAATTGATATTCACATTTATTATGCTGTTATGGATATTTTACTGACTGCACATTTCAGAGACAGAATGGGCACTTCCATGAAAGTGGTAAAAACACATCTAGCATGGATGCAGTGAATTAAACAATTATTCCACCAGCCTACACAGAAATCTAGGGTTCATTTAAAAACAAATCAAGTTCATTTTGCCGTATTCACTTTTTCAGACCTTTTAGTTTACTATTACTACGCTGGCACTGTCCATCAATACCGAAAATAGCGCGATACTCTTCACTTGGGCTATTCAGAGTGGCGTCAAGCTGTTTTTAGTGGAACTGGTAATGGCGACGAATTTCTAAGAGGGAAGAAAACACACTAGAATGGCTTAAAAATAGCCAACTACAAGTGTTGTTTCTGCCACTTTCATCAATATACCCATTGTCTAAAATGAACATAGTCAGCAAAAAGATAACTATCAGTTACTGCATAATAAATGTGAATATTGACATTAAATTTTCATTTTAGAGGCAGAAATTTTCGGTTTGGGCTCAGAGGAGTTTAATTTCTGAGTAGAGAGAACATGATTAGTCAGAAGGGTTCTGACTATCTATCTTGAGTTTTATTTTGCCTTGGTTATAGACCACAAAAAAACAATCGCAGAGGATAGTCAGAACCCTTAGAACTATGACAGGTCATGATCCATAGACAAGCATGATGTCCGTTGTTAGAACTACACAGTAGAGTTCAGCAATATTGATTAACTCCGTAGTTGTTTGATCAGATGATAGGCCAAGCCTAATTTTACAATAGCCATAACCTGTCACAAGTATAGAGGTACATACATGCCCATGTTCCTCTGCTAATGACATGTTTAAACTTATAACTTGCGACGAATCTTGCCAGCTGGCAGATGCTGGTCTGAAGTCGCAGTAAGTGCTTGAAACACCATTCACGCCTACTCAAATTAAAGCGTTGTTAAGCGTCATAAACGTACCTCCGAAATTCCTGCGACCATCCCGTCCAGTTTTCCAGGACAGTCCTGAACTCATATTGCTTGATCACAAGTCAATGCAACTTTGCAAACACCATGCTACAGCCTTGTGGTTATCGGACAAAATGGCGTCTTGGGGAACCTTGTGTCTTGGTCATGTAAATGCTTACCTACTAAATTCTATTTTTAGAATATGAGAAAATGTTTATTTTAAGTACAAGGGATTCCGTTTTTATTTTGTTATATTTTTTCACAGTAACATAAAATTCATGATGATAATAAGCTTTATTGATATTTAAGGCATATTAAGGAATACATTTTTCATGCACAATTTAGATTTAGAAAGTGAGTTAAACACTGTAAATGTATGTTCAACACTGAACCAAAATTATATTTTTCTCGTAATGATGGAAAAATGAAAGCTTGGCAAATAATAGATTTGAGTTAGATTGTAAAAGAATTTAATTACACATTTTGTGTTTTCTTTTTTTCTTTTTTGCTGTTCGTTTGTTTGTTTGTGTTCTTTTTTTTATGTTTTTTTTTTTTTTTTTTTAAATTTGATGGTAAATTAAAAAAAAAAACCATGAAATATGATCCATTCCAAGTCATTGGGGACAGAGAACAAACAGATTGCTTTAAAAAGCAAGATAAATATCTAATCAATTTTCAGACCATCTGCTATTATAGATAAACAGTTTCCTTACACACAGACAACAGCAAGTGTCAATAAGTGAAGAACATTCAGAATGGTCAACTGTGATGTCTGGAATATTAATCCAAGACGATCTCGGACCCCGTTCGTAAAGTTCGTCTATGGTCTACTTAATCTGGTTAAATCATGCATGTTCCTATTAGCAGATGATAGAATTTTTTTTTTGATATATAACCGTGAAGCAACTACTTGGACTGAATCTAAATAAGTTGTATTTTAGCCAAAAACCTTGTGCAAGTCAGAAAGGTTTTGACTGACTACCGCGATTAATTTATAGTCTTTGTCGTGAGAATCCTTAAGACTATATGTCTCTCTGTGGTTAACTTAAAACTTGGGATAAACAGGGATAAACGGACCTACGGATCTACCGTTTGTTGTGTAGTGAGATAGTCATCTACTTCTGTAAGAAGACCTCGCTTCGGAAGACCCTGGCTGTACTAGACGGCGACAAAACCAACAAGCAAACTTCCAGGTTATAAGATTACTTCATTGAATGTTGGATTTTTATCAATTACCTTGATGTTGATATCGAATATCTTCAAAGGATCACTTCTCTTAACACCATGTCATTATTAGAGAAACTGCATGTAATAAGGTAGAGGATTCTGGAAACACTCTTGTAGGATATAAATAACATATCAGAAGAATGAGTCTATTTGACTTTCACTTTAATCTTATCGCAATCTAGTTACGTTATTTTCCACCCACCTTTATGTAGATAAGGGTATGCCACGCCTGAAAAATCCTGTAAGTTCATTACCATCTTTATACACTGTTATACACTATACCCTGCCATATTTATAGCTGATATCGATAGAAATTTTAAAAAAACCCAGGGAATTGTACATCTGGAAGAAAGCAAACTGGGAACAAGTTAACTAAGAGCTAGACAACGACACACATGAAATCAAGGACATAGATAATGAAGGATGTAACAGCAACAACATCTGAATGGCATTTAAAAAACAAAAGTTTGAATGTAACGTAGATTGCACAAAAGTTTGACTTGTTCATTATTATTTGTAAAAGGAATATGAATTGATAATAACAAGCAACTACTTGACTGCGTGAAGGAATAAAGCTATCGATTGTTAAATGTCGAGAAATGTGACACGCAGTCCTTATTGGTTCAATGAAGTTGTAGGTATGGAATTTGATTGTTGTACATTTAATTTTTTTCTTACAATATCCTTATCAACAACAGTGCAGTATGAATCCAGTGCCACATGACCATACCAACAAATTGAAAACTTACATACATGGACAACCAATAAGATTTTCCAGCGATAGCCTCTGTCATTGACATGGCATGAATTCTGCGTTTTTGCGCTTAATTGACCAGGAAAATGATATCCCCGTGTGTGCAAATCAAAGAAGAAATATACGGAGGGAAAATCATAAAAAATGATCGAGTTTCTGGTTTCTGGTTGTCAATATTTTCATCATGTTTGATGGTAAGATTTTCCAACAAACTATTAGTATATCTATGGAGAACAATTTTCACCCCTCTGTTGGCTGACTTAATTTTGTTTTCATACTAGGCTTCATTTATTGAAGAGCTTAGCAAAACAGGTCACAAAGACCTTGCAAAGTCGTTTAATGCCACTTTCAGATATATTGATGACGTCTTGACTTTAAATAAGAAATTTATTGACTGCGTCCGTCGTATATAGTAACCAGGATGGACTCTTCTAGATCAGACGCTTATCTTTACCCACAACGAAACCAACATGTACAGCTTTCAACCAAGCTGTATGATAATTATGATGATTTGTCTTGGATGATACAAACTTTATTGAAATCAGATCCTCAAAAGTTATCTTTTGTTCCCGGTGGTGGGGCAGACAAAGTGATTTAGCATCAAACTGATTAGTACCGACCGATTGCTTACGCGGCGAGCAATTTGAACTACTTTGAAAGAAAATTGTCGGAAAATTGAATACAAAGATATATACCTTAACGTTTCTCACAAACGAATAAACAACATCGGCAATGATACCGGGACTCAAGAACGCTGGTTCCATGCTAACTACTTTACGATGACAGTAGATAGAACACTTAGCGGTCATGTTGCCTTATAGGACATAGCTAATATATGTTCAATACCAATTCTTCAGGTTTTTGTATATTTTATATATTACGGCATTGTAGTGCGTGCATATATGTGGTTAAAATACCTAATTACCAAACTTATTTAAAAGTATTTAAAAGATTTTATATATGATATTGACAGTCCATCAGAAACTTATTCAAGTCAATAATCAATTGACGCATAGACATGAAGTACATTATTGGTTAATCACAAATTTTGTCCTTGGCTGTGATTTATTGGACGAATAAAGATACCGTAACAAAAGGGAAAAATAGCTAAAATACATTTATGGCGATTAGAAATCGGCGGCGATTAATTATATTTTGTCGCAGCCGTTGTCGTGACCACATAGCCAGTCACTAATAGGGTATCACGTGTTTTGAATTTGGTCATGACTTGTTCCAAACGTTGAATGCTTTTAAAGCAGAACTCTACAAGGAATCGGTAGCAAGTGTGACTGCGGTATAGAAGGTAAGATGTTGCAATCCAGTAAAGTCCCTGTACGCTGATGGTACTTTTCTTTTATCTAAGTAAGGTTATGGTTTTAAGATCTTTGACTTGCTGCATGTATATAGTTATGTAGAGAAATGACAAAGGAAAGAATTTCAAATGATAATAATTAATGATCTCATCTACGTTTACGTACACATGTGAACAGTTTTAAATGTAGTCAGAACTTAAGGAACCATGATTATGAGTAATTTGTGACGCCAGTTATGTAATGATACTTACAGGTGTGCCGACACAATACAAACAGTGAAATTAATACGTACGCTAGCCTTGAAAGTTTCTATAGTTAAGTTGCTTTTAAATTTGTGCATTATCTGTTTTGACAGACAGAGATGATATAGACACTGCATGTAGACTTCATGTTGATATACCCGATTTTAAGAACCAATAGAACGTACACCAAAGGGTTTCTTTCACATGCGATAATATTACACATGTACTATCATGCTTAGCAATATCACAACACACAATGTATACATACAAAATGAGTACGTCATAACAAAGGCTCGATCACTCACTGAAGCACGGCAAACAGAAAATGACAATAACTTTTTATTTGGATCGTTCAGAAACAAAATTATTAAACGCTGTGTGTCGGTAAGGTATGTAAAGCTAATACATGTTCAATACCAAATACTACAGTTTAGCAAAGACTTTTTTCATGTTTTTTTTCGTATAATGGTATTAGTGAGCATGTATAAAAGTGGTTAAATCTCCTTATTACCTAAATTATTAAAATATTAAAAAAAAATAATAATAAATAAACATCTGATATGAAACCATGATTTGTTATTACAAAGGTTTGACGCATAGACATGAGGTATAAATATTCTCAAGGGAAACGCAGTGTAAACTTTGAAGATGACGAAGAATAGAGATTAATCCATACAGGAAAAAAAACTGCTAAATCAATTATTTGTAACTGGTTAGTAATTTAGGGGTACTTGAAGGAATTGAAAAATAACACTGTCATCTGAAATTGAAATGGATCTATTGTGGAAGCTGGCTATTACCTGGTATGTCCCCCATTCGCTCTCTCCACAGTCATGATTATCCTAGGCATGGGGTTTATGAATGAGTTTATCCTCATCATGGGGTTGTTGGCCCATTCTTCAAATTTGTCAAGAGTAGGAGAGGGAGGCTTACGTGGCCGAATATGTCTAACAGTTGGTCCCACAAATGCACAACAGGGGATAGGTCGGGGCTGTATGACAGATCCTCGCTGCTTTGGTTGAGCAGTATCCTGCTGGAATGTGAGGTTGTTTTTGCTGCAATAATGGGACAACATGGGGTCGGAGGATTTCATCTCTATACGTAACGGCAGGTAAATTATCCGCTAACACAACCAGTGGTGATTTAACTCAATGCGAGATTTCCCACCACACATAACCGTTCCACCCCAAAACATACCCGTCTCTACTACGCATCAGTCTGCAAAATGTTCTCCACGACGTCAGTATACACGACATCAACCGTCTGCCCGAAATAGGGTAAACTGGGACTCATCAGTAAGCAAGGCCCATTGCTTCAACGGGCATATTCTGGGGGCATGTACCGCCACCAAAGCCATACAACGCTGGCGACGAGCACCGGTAAGGAGCGGATCTACAAATAGGAGACGTGCCCGCAGACTAACTTCCCGAAATCGATTCCTTACTTTTTTTGCATGAATAGGACGGTTATGAGTATGTACCTGTGGTATGAAGGGCAGATTCAGTGGCAATAAGGAGCCGATTGCGCAAATGCGCGGAGCGAATAAACCTGTCCCCACAATGGGACGTCACGCGCGAAAGCCCAGACCTTGCTCTGTCAGCAATCCACCCAGTTTCCTTTAGACGTTTAACAAGACGTTCCATAGTGCAAATATTGACACCGAATTGTCAGGCAACCTGTATTTGCCTTTGACCTTGCATAACTATCGCAATGGCCTGACCCCTCTGAATGTCCGTCAGCCGTGCCATTGTTTAATGCTATCAGAAATTAATCAAAATATCGAAAAATTACTTGGCACTGACGTTGTACAAGTGAAAAGTGCTGTTACACAAAGCTACAACAGTACAGGTAGATACCTTTAAGAGTTTTAATATTTGAAATCTGCGCCGATTGATCATACTTTGCCGCATCCGTTGTCATAACCATGTAACCAATATCTCTTAATTTGGCCATGACTTGCTCCAAATGTTGAATGCATTTCAGAAGCCTACAAGGAATTGGACACGGGAGCAAGTATGAGCGCAGTATCAAAGGTAAGAAATTGAATAAGTTTCTGGTTGACAACTTCTTCGTCGGATTTGGTGGTAGCATCTGCCAACAGATTATTTATAAAGTCGTTTAATATTTAGAGATATATTGATGGCGTCTTGACTTTAAATTACAAGAAATTTATTGACCACATCCATCATATATACCAACCAGGACAGACTCTTCTAGACAACATGAGCAACTTTCCACTAATCCGTATGCTACTTATGATTTCCAGTGTCTTGGTTGATACAAACTTTATTGCAATCATATCCTCAGAAGCCCTCTCGTGTTAACGGTAGGGAGGCAGACAAAATGAGTAGTTCCAACCAATCGATTACGCGTCGAGCAATTAAAATTTCTCTGAGAGAAAATTGTGGCACAATTGAATAAAACATACGTTACACTCAAACGAATCAACAACATCGGCCATCATATTGGGACCATAAACACTTGTTATATTAATCGACGGGTAGTGAAATATACACTTCAGTCATGAAGAGTACTAATCTAATTCACATAGAAATGTCTCTTTTTCCTTGAATGTGAGTGAATACATATTAGCCATTTTTATTTTGTCAGCAATATTGCGGCGGAAGAACATCCCCTTTGACACATTTTGACCACATGGTGAGTGGTTGTTTCATCAATAAACAGTCTTTCAATGATAGATGGTTATAAGTCAGCCAAACTACCTGCTTTGTATGATCCACCGGATCATTACAATACAGTGTTGTAACGCAAAGGCCACCGTTACTTTGATATACACACATATTGTGCAGATTTTGGCTTGTCGCCATTACCTAATCAGTTGAACCCGTACTTAGGTACATGTATTGAATAGAGCACATTATGATATGTGTATAAATAATAACATTTTTATAATCTAATAACATAAGCTTTCAGTAAACAGGTATTGACTTGGTGGATATATCAAGATTCAGATTTCCAATGCTTAACTTTGTTGAAGTGTAATACTTCTGTGTAGGTATTTCTTTTATATTAAATAACAGACAAAAATATATATTAGATATATATTTGGCATCGGTAAGTTGGTGGACGTCCAATACCAAGAAATCGACTGATTCCATATACAATAAGATCACATGACATTTATTTTCCGCTTGATTAGATATGTAAAGTAGTAGCTCCATTTATCACCATGCGAAATATAAGAAAATCCTCATACACATGTAAAGAAGTGATTATAACATACCTGGATATTTAATCAACTTTGTGATATTTGAAAACCATGTATCAACCAACACTGGGCAAATATGGGCTGAAGAGACTCTAAAGGTAATATGCTCGTTTTGAGTCCTTACATGCGTCTAGATGTTTGATTTAATTAATGCTCACTTAAGTTTTTTTTTAATGCATATGCTCCTAAAAGTTTTCCTTGCTTATTCAAGATAGCAGGTAATCTCAACCATTTGGATAATCAACAGCTAAAAATATATTCCTAATATGACTAGGTTTTATCATTGGTTCCATTTTAAAGGTACATATTCAGATTTGCACACAGACGAGACACCACCAGTGCTGCCATTTTAATGGTACACAAAGATGGGGAGTTATCATTCGTACCAAGTTAATAGTACATGTATCATGTACAGGTTAACACACAACTGAGACGGTATCATTTGTACCAATTTAATGATACATGCACTTTGTACAGGTTAATACAAAGATGAGGTTGTGCCATAGGTATAATTTCAATGATACATCCACCATGTTTAGATTAACAAACATATTCGATAATAGTGTTTAAGTGCTAATCATGCATTAACATTCATGAGTTAAGATACATAAGGCATATTTTTTTTATCAAGGTAGTCAAAATCTGGTATCTTACACCAAATACCCCGAGCCGTAAGATACTATCACTGGGATACCTAGTGGAATTACGTCGCTTAAGTTAAAATTATTTCAAGGTTGTTATATATATAAAAAAAAATCATGCGGACAATACCAAATCGTTGGTGTTTCCAATCAGGTTAGATAAACCTCCAAACAATTTCTCCGAGAATAATGGTTAAGGTCATCATGTTTATTCTCCAGAAATGTAGCACTTTCATTCATTAGCTTCTATATTCTCCCAATAATGAAGAAATACATAAAACAGGAGATATATCAAATAAAAAAAGCATCGGATTATAAAATAAGGTTGACTGACAAATATAGGGTGGACAAAAGATACAGTGTAATTCACTTCATACTGGCAAAAATATAATCAGTATGACGGAAATAATTAATACGTCGACTTATTTACTAGAAGGTTAGATGAGAAGCTTCTTATGCAAGACATCACAGTCTTTAGTAATCATTAGACCAATGTCTTTTAAGGCCCTAATGTTGAAGTTAAAGTTTTAAGATACCTGAAACATAAAATTGTGTGATGCAATCTTTTCTCAATCGATCTGCGGGTGAAAATCCAAAAATGTTTAAGAATTTCCGTTCAATACGTCGCTATAAACCACAGACGCACTTTTGAACAATGTGCTCTAAGAGCATTTGATATTGTGGCCATTTATTGTTTGAACAAGAGAATTGATTGAACCTTGGTTATTCTACCTCCGTAAGTGGCCTGGTATTGGTACAGTATAGAAGACGTCCGATACCTGGAATCCTATTAATGCCATGTACATTGTTACAACGCGTGGCTCTGTCTTACTCATTAATTAAATGTTACAGTTTTGTTTACAGTCTCGTATAAACATGACTAACATAACACACTATATTTGAATAAAAGCAATACCGTCAAAAATTAGGGATTAATTTAAGAGGGAAAAAAGACTCACTTGTAAAACATCTTTCTGTATCAATGTAATCATATCCGAACATGTACAATTCTTACAACATACCTGCCAGGCAATTACTGGCGAGTATCAACAAATAATTGCTTTTGGACTAGCATGATGCATTAATGCTTTTTGTTTTCAAGTTGATTTAAACATATTTTTATATGATTGACTTTGACTTGCGATGACTTCAAAGTTGTACTAAATCTATAACGCCAGTTTACAACCACATGTTCATTATACCAAATTAGGAATCACAATTGCAATGCGGATCGACAGTTTAGATACCCCAAAAGGCGAAAATTCGAAATGATATTAACTTAAGGAGGTGATCTTTTAACATTTGACCGGAAGTAAGACAAGCTTTAATATAAAAGGAATTCCAATATAATAACTTTTGTAATACACTTTGTATTTTATGATATACTTACAAATTTAAAAAGGTCTATTTTTATGAACTTTTGAAGCTATTTCGCTTGAGGAGTACTCTTTTTGATGGCATAGTTGACGTGTGATTCGGTTTGGTATAATATGGTTGCCAAAACAATTCACATGAATAAAACTGTTTTAAATCTTGGGTTAATTTCAATATAATTTTGGCACGAATTATCATAGCCATCAAACTGATTTCTTACAGGCATTTCGCTTGTGGAACTCTCTCATAGCAGTTTTAAATCATTTGGAACATTTTCAGTTTTTTTACTGCTATGCTATTTAAAACTCGTTAAATCAAAAGAAATTTTTTTTACGTTGTTTTTCATAATATCAAAGTATGATATCCCTCACCTTGTAATGAAAGAAGGGAATATAATTTTTTTAAAATGTGGAAATATTCAAGAATTAATACATTTTTTTTTGCCAGTGAAATTTAGAGAAATAGCTCATTGATAACAATGTAGGTATACACTAGTGTAATTATTCAGGAAAAAAAAGAAAATGAATTATGTCCTGTCATATATTCTGAAGCGCCTGCATCTTAAATGTTGTGCGGCAACATGCTGATTTTGCGCTTTAAAAATCATCATAAAAAAGTTTACTACTGGAACTACGTCCATAAACCGTATATCATATGTTATATTTATGTTATGTCTAAAAAGGTGTGTTGAAATTTCAAATTCATTTTTCATGATTTGATCATCTCTCATGATTCTTCAGTAAGGTTAAGATAATGTCCAAGGAGTGTTAGTCTAACCTGTATTCATCTTTGTATGACATCTCTATGAATCGAAGGCACAATACTTGATACGTGTACATATTATCATGTTGACTTTAACCTTTTTTGTGAACGCAAATAGTTATTGACACGACATCAATATATTTTTCACATTCCAGAATCATTTCCATAATATCCTGAATATATCGATCATTGGCTATTGCATGATTTTATGAAAATGTAGTATGCAATAAAAATAACTTGATGTTGGAAAAATAGCTTTCGCATATTTCTATAATACAATTTTATTTTAACACTTTCAGAAATACAATGCTTCGGGCAACAGTGTTTGAGAACTTCGTTTGCTTTCGGCATCGCCAATTAATGAAATTTCGGAACGGACCTAACTTCCTTGTTGGGGCGAATGCCACTGGGAAAAGTTCCATTTTCGAACTGATAAGGCGATGTTTACCAAACAAGGTAAGCTCTTCAACATCGACTGTAACAAACGAAAAGTTCCCTGCGTTTGTTCTATGTAAATTTGACATAACAGAGAGTCTATCAGACGAACTTCCAACAGGAGAATGCCTATATTCCTATATCTACGTAAAACATTTGTCAGAGGACAAAAAAGAGATGTACAGGCTAGTGTACATTTCGAACACAAAAAGATGTTATCTAGATTGTTGTACCATCCCTAAAGGGCATTCCCTTGAACCAGAAGATGTGAAACACTTTGATTTAAGTCTTGACACAGACGAAATACCAAAGGGATTGGAAGAGCTTTTCGAGAAGAAAACACTTGATAGTTTTCATAATGAAATGATTCGAATTAAGGATACTAAAAGTGAAAGATCAGAAAATAAGAATTCAAAGTGTGATCAATTACTACAGAAAATACATGATTCTGTTGCCATCACGTTCCCGATACGTTCCCCTGGACAGATACAGTGGAGCCATACTCAAAATATTGGCATAGGAAACGAACATTACGACACAGCGTCAAGCAAGGCGGAGATACTTCAACAGCTATTGGAATCTGATGATGTCGACCAGGTAAAGTCAAAAGAGATATTTGATACACTTATTCATCCTTTTGAATACACATTTAAACGGAATCCACCAAATTCGAAAAACATTATTCTTGAGGATGGTAAAAGAAACAGAACCAGACTCCTCAAGGTACCGGAAGGAATAATGGAAGCAAAGCAGTTTTCATTATTGTTTGCTCACAAGAAATTTCAAACAATTATGTTGGAGGAACCGGATCGAGGCATGCATCCTCCAATGGTTCAGAAGTTACGTGACCTTGTGATTCGGAAAAAAGAATGTCAGAAGAAGGTGTTGATATTCGTTCCACATCAAACAGCAATGATCAACCGATGGGGAATGTCTCGAATGTACGTTTGCAGGAGGAAGAAAGACGCACAACGCAACTGGAAACACTCCGTTTTTGAATTGAGTGAAAAAGTTGAAAACACTCATCAAGTAGAAGTCAAACTGAAAGAAATGTTGTACGCTACAGATGTATTGTTTGTCGAAAGCATTACAGACATGTACGTAATTGGGTCTGTATTTGATCAAATCTTGGAGGCAGAATATCTTGAAAACTTCGACGATCAAAATCTCAAAGGTTTGCAGAAAAGAATTGCCGGAGTTCAAGTTATCTGTACCGACGGTGCCACATCGTACAACACTTTGAAAGAAATGGCAAATAGTCTCGGAATAACATTTGCGTTTCTGCTTGATAAGGACGTCTTGTTCAAATGTATGGCAAATGTAAGTCCAAAGAAAAAGGTCACGGACTGGCGAAAATCAACTCTCAACTTTGTCAAAATTCTTCTTCAAAGAAGAAAAAGGAAATTTAAGGAAGAAGAAATTAAAGAACAGACAAAACAGATTCAGAAGGTTCTGGACACTACTACTACCAATGAAACAACTGTTAAACAGGCACTGAACTTAGGAGATAGAGACCTGGAGAATCCGACACTTCAAACGATAACATTATTTATCAGGGATGTAGTGCTGCATTCAGAGTTAAAAGATGAGTTAGTAGAGACAAAGGCAAAAGTTTTAGGTCTGCGTGAAGACAAAGAGAAGACAACCAAAGACATTCTTGAATATTTTAAAAACGAAAAGAATGTATATCTGTGGAGTTCTGGAAATATCGAGGAGGTAATTTGTACAAGCATCTTGGAAATCACAGAAGATGAAGAGAAACAAGAAAATCTCCTTAGAAGTATCTTTTTAGGAGCAAAAAATACTGATGAAGGAAAATATCTGAAAAACCCTGTAAGGGTGACACTGAAACAAATGGATAGCGAAACTTCAGAAAACATAGCGACATGTCTGTTAAAAAGCACAGAAATGAAATGTTTTCTAGAATTCCTTTTAAGAATCGAGGAGAATATGGCAACCAACAGTGATGACTAAGCAGACAGAATAACAGTTAAAACGGCACCTATATAAACATCGTTGTGACCACTGCACTGAACAGAACTTGTAACATTTCAGTTTTTTAATAATGTTTTCTTTTTGTTTTGTTTTACTAAGTATATTCGATTTAAATGTATGGGCTTTGCTGTGTTGATCAGGTGTCACTCGTCTCGTCAGTCTCATGCTTCAACCGGACATGAAGATATGACGATATTTTATTGAAGACATGGTCCGTTGTTTTCTTGTGACTTTTATATACTCAACAAAAAAAGAAAGTTTAATATGTTTCCTTGGCGAATACCTGTAAATGAGAGAAAACAAAATGACGTTTGTGCACTTTTAGAAAATGCTAATGTTTTACATTACAAAATCCAAGGGGGTTACCAAAATCATTCAAGCGTGAAAGTCTGTATTAGCGAAAGAGCTGAACGAGGTTTTCTGCGACTAACTTGTATCTTCGCTTGAAATTTCATAAACATTCAAACTGACAACTGTTCCTTAGATCCTTAGGACTAAGAAATCACCGAATCTTGCTATTTATTAACTTTATCATGCCCAGGCTGTCACAAGTACAGAGAGAATGGTCTGTAGGCATGATCCAGGCTGGGGAGTCTCGCCGTCGAGTTGCACGCCATTTTGGTTGCAGAAAATTTGCCAGTTGGTAAGTCGTTTAAACCAAACTTGGTCAACATCCGATCGTCCCCGAAGCGGCCGACCCCGTAAAACGACCGCCAGGGATGACCGTCGTATACGATTGATACACTTGCGCAATCGATTCGTAACCGCAGTAGAGACTACAAGGATCTTGTTTGGGCCTTACGACGCTGGAACAATATGCTGTTGTCAGATGAGTCCAGGTTTTGTCTGCATCACGCTGAGTGTGGAGGCGACGAGGGGAGCGTTTTGCGAACTGCTGCGTCGCAGAATGGGACCGCTTTGGCGGCGGAAGTGTAATGGTTTTGGGTGGTATTTGTGGGGGGGACTCTTACCAGACTTGTTGTGTTAAATGGCAATTTAACCGGCATTCGATATCGGGACGAAATTTTAAGACCATTGGTTCTGCCATTCTTAAGACGCCATGGCGTTGGCGCCATTTTTTAACAGGATAACGCACCAGCGCACACCAGTCGCGTCAGCAGAACTTCCTTGCAGCAGAATAATGTACAGATGTTAGATTGGCCATCTAAATCACCTGATTTGTCACCGATTGAGAATGTCTGGGACGTTCTTGAGCGACGCATGAGAGAACTTCAAAATCAGTCGTCAAACTTGCAGGAGCTGGCCCAAGCCTGAATGGAACAACATCCCTCCTCGAATTATCCGCCGGTTTACGAGATCCATGCGACGACGCTGCAATGCCGTTTACTTTGCAAACGGTGGCCATACCCGTTAATAATGGTGTTACCTTTGAAATTGACCCCAACGTCCTTTACAGTCAAATAAAATCAACTGAACGCAAAGTTTTATAATGAATCATGACTGCAGTTTTATCAGAATTGATCAGTTACTTTATTCGTACATGATTGGTAAGTATTTATGAAGGGATTAATTGTTTAATCACAGAATAAAGTAGTGTTACCTTTCTTTTTTGTTTAATATATTTAAGGTTTCATGATAAATCTATCATGCGCTAGATATGACTCAGTTGTCATATGTTTTTATTGTGCTACGTTTGTGAAGTATTAGATTTGGCAAAAGATTAGGCATCGGAAATTTACATCTAGAAATTGTAATTCAGTTCCCATTTAAAACACCGTCTTTTTCTCTTTGTACTTTTTCAGGGGTCTCTGTGTAAATCGATCTTTTATATTTTGCTGTAATTTTATTGAATCTGAGTTTAAGTTATGATTATGTTGACATGTTATTTTCTTGATGTTTTAGGGTCAATTCCTATCCATGTACTCATAAAGATTGCGATCAAGGAATTCATATTACGTAATTAGACAATTTGCCATTATGATAATGTCAAGAATTTCGAGACGTCTATCCAACAACTTCCAATAAACCTTTATGAGATGTCGCGATAGTGTAATGGTCAGCAGTCAGGAAATTCTTGCCATAGATTGTTCACCGAACAGTGAACAAGTCTGAAATTGTCTACCTGCGTCAATTGTTTTACAATTTTCAAGATATACATTATGATAAAATGGTATATCTTAAACAACGCCTACATTGTACTTGAATTTAATCATAATTATTATACTGATTTTTGGAAAAAATTCGAACAGAAACTTTAAGTTGATAAATTCAAATAAATTCAACTTGAAAATTCCATGTGTGTGTGTTCGCAGTCGTGTTTCCGACAGTGTTTTCAAATATTCTGACGTATATTTCCAAAGTTTGCAGTTAGACATAAAGAAACTAATTTATTTCATTCATGGCATTGGTAAACTTCATATAATATCGGTTTGTTGATATATCAATTTGATGATTACTAAAACCTATTTCCTCCTCCGGAATGTTTGTTTCTTCTTCTTGACCAACGAATTCGTTGATATTTGTGTAGTTATTTTTTTGGCTTTAAAACTGATGCAAGGGAGGTAATGCGATAAAATCCCGTTATAAGATAATCATCAATATGATAAATAATAAAAACACAAATGTATTATTAGTAAAACAGCATTCTGTTAAGATCAATGTGAACTTCAGGCTTTATACATATGTATATTCTATGTTTCAGACTTAATCACAGAAAAAATGGTGTCTGTACATTTCTGTGTATTGCGTTTTTATAGTAAATTATGTTCAATCTATTTAGCTATAGAGTTAGTTTATTGGAGTTAATACAGTATTAACAAATGAATTTTCCAACATTGTTTACATGTAATCTCATTATTGTTTAGCATGTGGCTAATTTTATTCACCACGAAACAAACAACAAAATCGTGTTATAAACAAAGACGTTTCTATCATTCGTGTTAGATGTATATAGTTCATGTTGTTATCACGTGGCGTCAGCTTTTTCGATTTCATGGAAACTGATAGCTTGGTTTGGGTTCTAGACATTTTTATTTTTTTTTAATTTGTAAAAATACCTTAGTAGGGAGGCTGAAGTGATCTTTTTAAAAGCATTGACGACTTGATTATATATGACATATTTTATGAGGCAGATAACCTTGGATTTAATTGTAAGCTTGATAGGCAAATTTCATTGTAGGTTGTAGACACTTCCGGGGCATTGTTAGTGTCGAAGATTCGCCTATATGCCGCATTTTAGTTCATTCGAGTAGTGGCACGCTTCAGAATAAACACGTGTTAAACGTTCTTCTAAAATTATCAGAAATACAAAAATAGGAAGTTTACTGAGGCTAGTGGACTGATCCATCTAGATTATGGCATTTTTTTCGATCACTTGGGATGTTTCTCGTTCGCCTTCCAGGTTTCAAGTTGGGGTCCTTACAAGTCCTGGATGGAAGAGACCGCTGTATGATGCAGTTCAAATCATCCTTCGGCTCTTTTTTAATTTATCTAAATCTGTATTTGCTATTCATTGTCTTTTGTGTCTTTAGTTTTACGGTCGTCATAATCATCTTATTGAGAAATATTCTACATGTACAGTTGTGGAATCGCACAACGTTACACGTTCATGAAACAAACTATAATGGGACCAAACATTCAGGACGGTATCACCAGGGATCTAAATAAGGAATGAGACACTTGTTTTAGTTAATATTGTACATCTCTCAATACTCAGAAGTCATATTACTCCACTTCCTCAATCATGTAAAAGTGTTATGATATCATACCTACTCATTTTTGATATAGCTACATGTACTAACATCGGGGTTCACACCATTTAGATATCACGAGTAAATCAATTTGATATTTACCTGGCAAGGTTTTGTTGGTCATATTTTGTTATATTAGACATTTGCTGTAACAGGAAAACTGAACTTTGTAAGTCAAGTCTCAGCTTGTAATATTGCATGCATATATACCTTTGTTTTGTCTGAAATGCAATAAAAAATTCAATAAAAATGCATATTGAAGTAGGAAGATGTATTTGGTAATTACCTTTTTCTTAAATGTCTTATAGATATGAAATTGTTTGGGACACCTCCATAACCACTAGTAAATTGAATTAATGTAAAGGATGAAAAAAAGCATATACACTACGTATACATCATTTTCCATACTGTATACTTAATTTAAAACTTGTATTGCTCAGAATAATTTGATCATTTTCACTTTTTTGGACATTATACTTCGTTTTCCAAAGCAAATACATAACAATATCATAACGTATTCCACAGTACACTCATCCATAGATCTAAATAAAGATATTTGTATACCAGACATCTGTATACAATCACGCATATCAAACATGTCATAATATCATACATTCCTTATTTATGCTTTCAAATACCCTAGTATGATGCATACGATTTCAATTGATACAAGTTAGCATGATAAACTAATAGTAATAGGCATGTGATGTGTGTTTTTTCTCCACCGCATTATCGCACTTCATTGTTGTAACACAGACAAAGGTAACCGTTAAATATTGGATATACACACATATTTTGAAGTTTTTGGCTTGTCACCATTACCTAATCAGCTGACTTCTTAACCCCGTACTTACGTACAACATGTATTGAATAGAGCAAAGTACGATAGCATGTATATAATTACATTTGTATTTTCTAATCTATTGATAGGAGATCACAGACAACAGTTATGAATAAAAATGGTCACCAAAATGGGTAATTTTAATTGATTTTATCGAATGGGGGTCATAAGTCATTCTCGATACTCTGAAACACAAATATAATAACAAGTAAAATAACAAGAGAAATAACTGTACTCATAATTGATCAATTATCCTTAATTGGGTTCCCAAAACCCCCAACATAGCGAAAAAATGCTACACTATTTGTAGAAGTAAACAAATACTCACAAAATGTAGGTTTTTCTTATCAACAAAACAATTCAAAGGCTTGTGGACGTAATCAAAGTGAAATTGTTTTTTGAAGTTTTTAATAATTGAAATTATTCTCTTACAAACTCTATAAAAGTAATTTGTTAAACCAAACATGGTATAATGTCAACACTATATAGGGTTGGTGGAGCTTGTTACTCAACGAGCACACGATGCATAGGGTTGTCGGAGCTTGCTGTTGAATGCGCTCAAGACGCATGGGGTGTGCGGAAATTATTACTTAACGCGCACACGACTTATTAAGAGGGCGGAAACTGTCATAAACGCGCATATGATACTTACTTTTTCTTTCCAACAGTGTCTTCTGTTATAATTTGCATTTGCTTTCATTGTCTCTGAGGGTTGTAGTTGAATAATAAAATGCTTTAGTTTGTAGTCTTGATGAACATATCAAGTTTCAAGTTTTCTCTGATCAAGTCTATTGCGGAGGGAAAAAGACATGCTCCCGAAAAACCATTAAATTACCGAATCCCTTAAACCACCCAAGCCTTAAACTGTGTCATTTATATGTGATAATTACCAGGCTAATATGTGATTTTTGCCAGGAAACTGTTGAGTACGTTGGTTGTTTGTGGAATTTCAGGGCATGTAAATCCGAAAAGGGGCCTCATTTTATAGAGGGTCTAAATTCGGTTGGGAAACTGCCCTTTTCGAACTGACAAGGAAGTGTCTATCAAGGGAGAGTAATCATTAAAATTCTACACAATATGTAAACATAGATAGTTCGATTGAAAAATGCAAATATTTTTTTAAAAATTCCGCTTTGTTACAAACACTTTCAAAGAACAAGAGTCATGAGACCTGTAGGAATGGATATTCGACAGAGATCATAACCTTAAGGACATGTTGCTTTTGCTAGTTTCTTTTTGTGTTTTTTGAGTAAAAAAAAAAATATTTGGAAAGATAAAGTCCTGCAGAAAAACTGAACTTAATTGATAAAAATGCAAAAGGTGCTTATATCCTGTATAAAGTACCAGGTGAGAGTGTCAATAAAACTTCTTCTGTAGGTCAGCGAAATTAATATTTTAGTTAATAGTTTATGGTATTCCAAGGGAATGATATTTTTTATTGAAAATCTGTCACTTAGAAATTGCTTTATTTATTCAATGTCTCGTGATTGTTCCTAGTGGTGTTTTCTTTCCTTTTTTCCCCTTTCCACTTGTTTCCTGTATAACAAAATAAAAAAAAAGTTGGTAAGAAATTAAGCTCATTGAGAAATAAAAAAAACCCAAAAATATCAAAATTAATCTAACCCATTTAAAAAGATGCACACTCGAACATTAATAAACACCATTTTCACAACATTATTTTAT